>NW_027463086.1:0-35804 GCF_050947455.1 Rhinoderma darwinii
CTGAACCGTAAGTCCTAGACGCTCGCTCTTGGCTGCATTCGATTCAGCTCGTGGCAGCCAGTCTAAAAAACACTATCTTGGACTTCTCTGCATGTTTCCCAGGCGAGAAATTGGCAGCATGTTCAGAACCATGTTTCTGTGAATAACTCCTGAACCGTAAGTCCTAGACGCTCGCTCTTGGCTGCATTCGATTCAGCTCGTGGCAGCCAGTCTAAAAAACACTATCTTGGACTTCTCTGCATGTTTCCCAGGCGAGCAATTGGCAGCATGTTCAGAACCATGTTTCTGTGAATAACTCCTGAACCGTAAGTCCTAGACGCTCGCTCTTGGCTGCATTCGATTCAGCTCGTGGCAGCCAGTCTAAAAAACACTATCTTGGACTTCTCTGCATGTTTCCCAGGCGAGAAATTGGCAGCATGTTCAGAACCATGTTTCTGTGAATAACTCCTGAACCGTAAGTCCTAGACGCTCGATCTTGGCGGCATTCGTCTCAGCGCCTGGCAATTAGTATAGGAGCACTGTGTTTGACTTCTCTGGATGTTTCCCAGGCGAGTTATTGACAAGTAAATCCTAGACGCTCGATCTTGGTTATTTTCGCTTTCGCGGCTGGCAGTAAAAGAACCATGTTTCTGTGAATAACTCCTGAACCGTAAGTCCTAGACGCTCGCTCTTGGCTGCATTCGATTCAGCTCGTGGCAGCCAGTCTAAAAAACACTATCTTGGACTTCTCTGCATGTTTCCCAGGCGAGAAATTGGCAGCATGTTCAGAACCATGTTTCTGTGAATAACTCCTGAACCGTAAGTCCTAGACGCTCGATCTTGGCGGCATTCGTCTCAGCGCCTGGCAATTAGTATAGAAGCACTGTGTTTGACTTCTCTGGATGTTTCCCAGGCGAGTTATTGACAAGTAAATCCTAGACGCTCGATCTTGGTTATTTTCGCTTTCGCGGCTGGCAGTAAAAGAACCATGTTTCTGTGAATAACTCCTGAACCGTAAGTCCTAGACGCTCGCTCTTGGCTGCATTCGATTCAGCTCGTGGCAGCCAGTCTAAAAAACACTATCTTGGACTTCTCTGCATGTTTCCCAGGCGAGCAATTGGCAGCATGTTCAGAACCATGTTTCTGTGAATAACTCCTGAACCGTAAGTCCTAGACGCTCGCTCTTGGCTGCATTCGATTCAGCTCGTGGCAGCCAGTCTAAAAAACACTATCTTGGACTTCTCTGCATGTTTCCCAGGCGAGCAATTGGCAGCATGTTCAGAACCATGTTTCTGTGAATAACTCCTGAACCGTAAGTCCTAGACGCTCGCTCTTGGCTGCATTCGATTCAGCTCGTGGCAGCCAGTCTAAAAAACACTATCTTGGACTTCTCTGCATGTTCCTAAGGCAAATGTTTCTAAAGCTAATTCTTGAACCGTAAGTCCTAGACGCTCGATCTTGGCGGCATTCGTCTCAGCGCCTGGCAATTAGTATAGGAGCACTGTGTTTGACTTCTCTGGATGTTTCCCAGGCGAGTTATTGACAAGTAAATCCTAGACGCTCGATCTTGGTTATTTTCGCTTTCGCGGCTGGCAGTAAAAGAACCATGTTTCTGTGAATAACTCCTGAACCGTAAGTCCTAGACGCTCGCTCTTGGCTGCATTCGATTCAGCTCGTGGCAGCCAGTCTAAAAAACACTATCTTGGACTTCTCTGCATGTTTCCCAGGCGAGCAATTGGCAGCATGTTCAGAACCATGTTTCTGTGAATAACTCCTGAACCGTAAGTCCTAGACGCTCGCTCTTGGCTGCATTCGATTCAGCTCGTGGCAGCCAGTCTAAAAAACACTATCTTGGACTTCTCTGCATGTTTCCCAGGCGAGCAATTGGCAGCATGTTCAGAACCATGTTTCTGTGAATAACTCCTGAACCGTAAGTCCTAGACGCTCGCTCTTGGCTGCATTCGATTCAGCTCGTGGCAGCCAGTCTAAAAAACACTATCTTGGACTTCTCTGCATGTTCCTAAGGCAAATGTTTCTAAAGCTAATTCTTGAACCGTAAGTCCTAGACGCTCGATCTTGGCGGCATTCGTCTCAGCGCCTGGCAATTAGTATAGGAGCACTGTGTTTGACTTCTCTGGATGTTTCCCAGGCGAGTTATTGACAAGTAAATCCTAGACGCTCGATCTTGGTTATTTTCGCTTTTGCGGCTGGCAGTAAAAGAACCATGTTTCTGTGAATAACTCCTGAACCGTAAGTCCTAGACGCTCGCTCTTGGCTGCATTCGATTCAGCTCGTGGCAGCCAGTCTAAAAAACACTATCTTGGACTTCTCTGCATGTTTCCCAGGCGAGAAATTGGCAGCATGTTCAGAACCATGTTTCTGTGAATAACTCCTGAACCGTAAGTCCTAGACGCTCGATCTTGGCGGCATTCGTCTCAGCGCCTGGCAATTAGTATAGGAGCACTGTGTTTGACTTCTCTGGATGTTTCCCAGGCGAGTTATTGACAAGTAAATCCTAGACGCTCGATCTTGGTTATTTTCGCTTTCGCGGCTGGCAGTAAAAGAACCATGTTTCTGTGAATAACTCCTGAACCGTAAGTCCTAGACGCTCGCTCTTGGCTGCATTCGATTCAGCTCGTGGCAGCCAGTCTAAAAAACACTATCTTGGACTTCTCTGCATGTTTCCCAGGCGAGCAATTGGCAGCATGTTCAGAACCATGTTTCTGTGAATAACTCCTGAACCGTAAGTCCTAGACGCTCGCTCTTGGCTGCATTCGATTCAGCTCGTGGCAGCCAGTCTAAAAAACACTATCTTGGACTTCTCTGCATGTTTCCCAGGCGAGCAATTGGCAGCATGTTCAGAACCATGTTTCTGTGAATAACTCCTGAACCGTAAGTCCTAGACGCTCGCTCTTGGCTGCATTCGATTCAGCTCGTGGCAGCCAGTCTAAAAAACACTATCTTGGACTTCTCTGCATGTTCCTAAGGCAAATGTTTCTAAAGCTAATTCTTGAACCGTAAGTCCTAGACGCTCGATCTTGGCGGCATTCGTCTCAGCGCCTGGCAATTAGTATAGGAGCACTGTGTTTGACTTCTCTGGATGTTTCCCAGGCGAGTTATTGACAAGTAAATCCTAGACGCTCGATCTTGGTTATTTTCGCTTTCGCGGCTGGCAGTAAAAGAACCATGTTTCTGTGAATAACTCCTGAACCGTAAGTCCTAGACGCTCGCTCTTGGCTGCATTCGATTCAGCTCGTGGCAGCCAGTCTAAAAAACACTATCTTGGACTTCTCTGCATGTTTCCCAGGCGAGCAATTGGCAGCATGTTCAGAACCATGTTTCTGTGAATAACTCCTGAACCGTAAGTCCTAGACGCTCGCTCTTGGCTGCATTCGATTCAGCTCGTGGCAGCCAGTCTAAAAAACACTATCTTGGACTTCTCTGCATGTTTCCCAGGCGAGCAATTGGCAGCATGTTCAGAACCATGTTTCTGTGAATAACTCCTGAACCGTAAGTCCTAGACGCTCGCTCTTGGCTGCATTCGATTCAGCTCGTGGCAGCCAGTCTAAAAAACACTATCTTGGACTTCTCTGCATGTTCCTAAGGCAAATGTTTCTAAAGCTAATTCTTGAACCGTAAGTCCTAGACGCTCGATCTTGGCGGCATTCGTCTCAGCGCCTGGCAATTAGTATAGGAGCACTGTGTTTGACTTCTCTGGATGTTTCCCAGGCGAGTTATTGACAAGTAAATCCTAGACGCTCGATCTTGGTTATTTTCGCTTTCGCGGCTGGCAGTAAAAGAACCATGTTTCTGTGAATAACTCCTGAACCGTAAGTCCTAGACGCTCGCTCTTGGCTGCATTCGATTCAGCTCGTGGCAGCCAGTCTAAAAAACACTATCTTGGACTTCTCTGCATGTTTCCCAGGCGAGAAATTGGCAGCATGTTCAGAACCATGTTTCTGTGAATAACTCCTGAACCGTAAGTCCTAGACGCTCGATCTTGGCGGCATTCGTCTCAGCGCCTGGCAATTAGTATAGGAGCACTGTGTTTGACTTCTCTGGATGTTTCCCAGGCGAGTTATTGACAAGTAAATCCTAGACGCTCGATCTTGGTTATTTTCGCTTTCGCGGCTGGCAGTAAAAGAACCATGTTTCTGTGAATAACTCCTGAACCGTAAGTCCTAGACGCTCGCTCTTGGCTGCATTCGATTCAGCTCGTGGCAGCCAGTCTAAAAAACACTATCTTGGACTTCTCTGCATGTTTCCCAGGCGAGCAATTGGCAGCATGTTCAGAACCATGTTTCTGTGAATAACTCCTGAACCGTAAGTCCTAGACGCTCGCTCTTGGCTGCATTCGATTCAGCTCGTGGCAGCCAGTCTAAAAAACACTATCTTGGACTTCTCTGCATGTTTCCCAGGCGAGAAATTGGCAGCATGTTCAGAACCATGTTTCTGTGAATAACTCCTGAACCGTAAGTCCTAGACGCTCGCTCTTGGCTGCATTCGATTCAGCTCGTGGCAGCCAGTCTAAAAAATACTATCTTGGACTTCTCTGCATGTTTCCCAGGCGAGCAATTGGCAGCATGTTCAGAACCATGTTTCTGTGAATAACTCCTGAACCGTAAGTCCTAGACGCTCGCTCTTGGCTGCATTCGATTCAGCTCGTGGCAGCCAGTCTAAAAAACACTATCTTGGACTTCTCTGCATGTTTCCCAGGCGAGAAATTGGCAGCATGTTCAGAACCATGTTTCTGTGAATAACTCCTGAACCGTAAGTCCTAGACGCTCGATCTTGGCGGCATTCGTCTCAGCGCCTGGCAATTAGTATAGGAGCACTGTGTTTGACTTCTCTGGATGTTTCCCAGGCGAGTTATTGACAAGTAAATCCTAGACGCTCGATCTTGGTTATTTTCGCTTTCGCGGCTGGCAGTAAAAGAACCATGTTTCTGTGAATAACTCCTGAACCGTAAGTCCTAGACGCTCGCTCTTGGCTGCATTCGATTCAGCTCGTGGCAGCCAGTCTAAAAAACACTATCTTGGACTTCTCTGCATGTTTCCCAGGCGAGAAATTGGCAGCATGTTCAGAACCATGTTTCTGTGAATAACTCCTGAACCGTAAGTCCTAGACGCTCGATCTTGGCGGCATTCGTCTCAGCGCCTGGCAATTAGTATAGGAGCACTGTGTTTGGCTTCTCTGGATGTTTCCCAGGCGAGTTATTGACAAGTAAATCCTAGACGCTCGATCTTGGTTATTTTCGCTTTCGCGGCTGGCAGTAAAAGAACCATGTTTCTGTGAATAACTCCTGAACCGTAAGTCCTAGACGCTCGCTCTTGGCTGCATTCGATTCAGCTCGTGGCAGCCAGTCTAAAAAACACTATCTTGGACTTCTCTGCATGTTTCCCAGGCGAGAAATTGGCAGCATGTTCAGAACCATGTTTCTGTGAATAACTCCTGAACCGTAAGTCCTAGACGCTTGCTCTTGGCTGCATTCGATTCAGCTCGTGGCAGCCAGTCTAAAAAACACTATCTTGGACTTCTCTGCATGTTTCCCAGGCGAGCAATTGGCAGCATGTTCAGAACCATGTTTCTGTGAATAACTCCTGAACCGTAAGTCCTAGACGCTCGCTCTTGGCTGCATTCGATTCAGCTCGTGGCAGCCAGTCTAAAAAACACTATCTTGGACTTCTCTGCATGTTTCCCAGGCGAGAAATTGGCAGCATGTTCAGAACCATGTTTCTGTGAATAACTCCTGAACCGTAAGTCCTAGACGCTCGATCTTGGCGGCATTCGTCTCAGCACCTGGCAATTAGTATAGGAGCACTGTGTTTGACTTCTCTGGATGTTTCCCAGGCGAGTTATTGACAAGTAAATCCTAGACGCTCGATCTTGGTTATTTTCGCTTTCGCGGCTGGCAGTAAAAGAACCATGTTTCTGTGAATAACTCCTGAACCGTAAGTCCTAGACGCTCGCTCTTGGCTGCATTCGATTCAGCTCGTGGCAGCCAGTCTAAAAAACACTATCTTGGACTTCTCTGCATGTTTCCCAGGCGAGAAATTGGCAGCATGTTCAGAACCATGTTTCTGTGAATAACTCCTGAACCGTAAGTCCTAGACGCTCGATCTTGGCGGCATTCGTCTCAGCGCCTGGCAATTAGTATAGGAGCACTGTGTTTGGCTTCTCTGGATGTTTCCCAGGCGAGTTATTGACAAGTAAATCCTAGACGCTCGATCTTGGTTATTTTCGCTTTCGCGGCTGGCAGTAAAAGAACCATGTTTCTGTGAATAACTCCTGAACCGTAAGTCCTAGACGCTCGCTCTTGGCTGCATTCGATTCAGCTCGTGGCAGCCAGTCTAAAAAACACTATCTTGGACTTCTCTGCATGTTTCCCAGGCGAGCAATTGGCAGCATGTTCAGAACCATGTTTCTGTGAATAACTCCTGAACCGTAAGTCCTAGACGCTCGCTCTTGGCTGCATTCGATTCAGCTCGTGGCAGCCAGTCTAAAAAACACTATCTTGGACTTCTCTGCATGTTTCCCAGGCGAGAAATTGGCAGCATGTTCAGAACCATGTTTCTGTGAATAACTCCTGAACCGTAAGTCCTAGACGCTCGCTCTTGGCTGCATTCGATTCAGCTCGTGGCAGCCAGTCTAAAAAATACTATCTTGGACTTCTCTGCATGTTTCCCAGGCGAGCAATTGGCAGCATGTTCAGAACCATGTTTCTGTGAATAACTCCTGAACCGTAAGTCCTAGACGCTCGCTCTTGGCTGCATTCGATTCAGCTCGTGGCAGCCAGTCTAAAAAACACTATCTTGGACTTCTCTGCATGTTTCCCAGGCGAGAAATTGGCAGCATGTTCAGAACCATGTTTCTGTGAATAACTCCTGAACCGTAAGTCCTAGACGCTCGCTCTTGGCTGCATTCGATTCAGCTCGTGGCAGCCAGTCTAAAAAACACTATCTTGGACTTCTCTGCATGTTTCCCAGGCGAGCAATTGGCAGCATGTTCAGAACCATGTTTCTGTGAATAACTCCTGAACCGTAAGTCCTAGACGCTCGCTCTTGGCTGCATTCGATTCAGCTCGTGGCAGCCAGTCTAAAAAACACTATCTTGGACTTCTCTGCATGTTTCCCAGGCGAGAAATTGGCAGCATGTTCAGAACCATGTTTCTGTGAATAACTCCTGAACCGTAAGTCCTAGACGCTCGCTCTTGGCTGCATTCGATTCAGCTCGTGGCAGCCAGTCTAAAAAACACTATCTTGGACTTCTCTGCATGTTCCTAAGGCAAATGTTTCTAAAGCTAATTCTTGAACCGTAAGTCCTAGACGCTCGATCTTGGAGGCATTCGTCTCAGCGCCTGGCAATTAGTATAGGAGCACTGTGTTTGACTTCTCTGGATGTTTCCCAGGCGAGTTATTGACAAGTAAATCCTAGACGCTCGATCTTGGTTATTTTCGCTTTCGCGGCTGGCAGTAAAAGAACCATGTTTCTGTGAATAACTCCTGAACCGTAAGTCCTAGACGCTCGCTCTTGGCTGCATTCGATTCAGCTCGTGGCAGCCAGTCTGAAAAACACTATCTTGGACTTCTCTGCATGTTTCCCAGGCGAGCAATTGGCAGCATGTTCAGAACCATGTTTCTGTGAATAACTCCTGAACCGTAAGTCCTAGACGCTCGCTCTTGGCTGCATTCGATTCAGCTCGTGGCAGCCAGTCTAAAAAACACTATCTTGGACTTCTCTGCATGTTTCCCAGGCGAGCAATTGGCAGCATGTTCAGAACCATGTTTCTGTGAATAACTCCTGAACCGTAAGTCCTAGACGCTCGCTCTTGGCTGCATTCGATTCAGCTCGTGGCAGCCAGTCTAAAAAACACTATCTTGGACTTCTCTGCATGTTCCTAAGGCAAATGTTTCTAAAGCTAATTCTTGAACCGTAAGTCCTAGACGCTCGATCTTGGCGGCATTCGTCTCAGCGCCTGGCAATTAGTATAGGAGCACTGTGTTTGACTTCTCTGGATGTTTCCCAGGCGAGTTATTGACAAGTAAATCCTAGACGCTCGATCTTGGTTATTTTCGCTTTTGCGGCTGGCAGTAAAAGAACCATGTTTCTGTGAATAACTCCTGAACCGTAAGTCCTAGACGCTCGCTCTTGGCTGCATTCGATTCAGCTCGTGGCAGCCAGTCTAAAAAACACTATCTTGGACTTCTCTGCATGTTTCCCAGGCGAGAAATTGGCAGCATGTTCAGAACCATGTTTCTGTGAATAACTCCTGAACCGTAAGTCCTAGACGCTCGATCTTGGCGGCATTCGTCTCAGCGCCTGGCAATTAGTATAGGAGCACTGTGTTTGACTTCTCTGGATGTTTCCCAGGCGAGTTATTGACAAGTAAATCCTAGACGCTCGATCTTGGTTATTTTCGCTTTCGCGGCTGGCAGTAAAAGAACCATGTTTCTGTGAATAACTCCTGAACCGTAAGTCCTAGACGCTCGCTCTTGGCTGCATTCGATTCAGCTCGTGGCAGCCAGTCTAAAAAACACTATCTTGGACTTCTCTGCATGTTTCCCAGGCGAGAAATTGGCAGCATGTTCAGAACCATGTTTCTGTGAATAACTCCTGAACCGTAAGTCCTAGACGCTCGCTCTTGGCTGCATTCGATTCAGCTCGTGGCAGCCAGTCTAAAAAACACTATCTTGGACTTCTCTGCATGTTTCCCAGGCGAGAAATTGGCAGCATGTTCAGAACCATGTTTCTGTGAATAACTCCTGAACCGTAAGTCCTAGACGCTCGCTCTTGGCTGCATTCGATTCAGCTCGTGGCAGCCAGTCTAAAAAACACTATCTTGGACTTCTCTGCATGTTCCTAAGGCAAATGTTTCTAAAGCTAATTCTTGAACCGTAAGTCCTAGACGCTCGATCTTGGCGGCATTCGTCTCAGCGCCTGGCAATTAGTATAGGAGCACTGTGTTTGACTTCTCTGGATGTTTCCCAGGCGAGTTATTGACAAGTAAATCCTAGACGCTCGATCTTGGTTATTTTCGCTTTCGCGGCTGGCAGTAAAAGAACCATGTTTCTGTGAATAACTCCTGAACCGTAAGTCCTAGACGCTCGCTCTTGGCTGCATTCGATTCAGCTCGTGGCAGCCAGTCTAAAAAACACTATCTTGGACTTCTCTGCATGTTTCCCAGGCGAGAAATTGGCAGCATGTTCAGAACCATGTTTCTGTGAATAACTCCTGAACCGTAAGTCCTAGACGCTCGATCTTGGCGGCATTCGTCTCAGCGCCTGGCAATTAGTATAGGAGCACTGTGTTTGACTTCTCTGGATGTTTCCCAGGCGAGTTATTGACAAGTAAATCCTAGACGCTCGATCTTGGTTATTTTCGCTTTCGCGGCTGGCAGTAAAAGAACCATGTTTCTGTGAATAACTCCTGAACCGTAAGTCCTAGACGCTCGCTCTTGGCTGCATTCGATTCAGCTCGTGGCAGCCAGTCTAAAAAACACTATCTTGGACTTCTCTGCATGTTTCCCAGGCGAGAAATTGGCAGCATGTTCAGAACCATGTTTCTGTGAATAACTCCTGAACCGTAAGTCCTAGACGCTCGCTCTTGGCTGCATTCGATTCAGCTCGTGGCAGCCAGTCTAAAAAACACTATCTTGGACTTCTCTGCATGTTTCCCAGGCGAGCAATTGGCAGCATGTTCAGAACCATGTTTCTGTGAATAACTCCTGAACCGTAAGTCCTAGACGCTCGCTCTTGGCTGCATTCGATTCAGCTCGTGGCAGCCAGTCTAAAAAACACTATCTTGGACTTCTCTGCATGTTTCCCAGGCGAGAAATTGGCAGCATGTTCAGAACCATGTTTCTGTGAATAACTCCTGAACCGTAAGTCCTAGACGCTCGCTCTTGGCTGCATTCGATTCAGCTCGTGGCAGCCAGTCTAAAAAACACTATCTTGGACTTCTCTGCATGTTTCCCAGGCGAGCAATTGGCAGCATGTTCAGAACCATGTTTCTGTGAATAACTCCTGAACCGTAAGTCCTAGACGCTCGCTCTTGGCTGCATTCGATTCAGCTCGTGGCAGCCAGTCTAAAAAACACTATCTTGGACTTCTCTGCATGTTTCCCAGGCGAGAAATTGGCAGCATGTTCAGAACCATGTTTCTGTGAATAACTCCTGAACCGTAAGTCCTAGACGCTCGATCTTGGCGGCATTCGTCTCAGCGCCTGGCAATTAGTATAGGAGCACTGTGTTTGACTTCTCTGGATGTTTCCCAGGCGAGTTATTGACAAGTAAATCCTAGACGCTCGATCTTGGTTATTTTCGCTTTCGCGGCTGGCAGTAAAAGAACCATGTTTCTGTGAATAACTCCTGAACCGTAAGTCCTAGACGCTCGCTCTTGGCTGCATTCGATTCAGCTCGTGGCAGCCAGTCTAAAAAACACTATCTTGGACTTCTCTGCATGTTTCCCAGGCGAGAAATTGGCAGCATGTTCAGAACCATGTTTCTGTGAATAACTCCTGAACCGTAAGTCCTAGACGCTCGATCTTGGCGGCATTCGTCTCAGCGCCTGGCAATTAGTATAGGAGCACTGTGTTTGACTTCTCTGGATGTTTCCCAGGCGAGTTATTGACAAGTAAATCCTAGACGCTCGATCTTGGTTATTTTCGCTTTCGCGGCTGGCAGTAAAAGAACCATGTTTCTGTGAATAACTCCTGAACCGTAAGTCCTAGACGCTCGCTCTTGGCTGCATTCGATTCAGCTCGTGGCAGCCAGTCTAAAAAACACTATCTTGGACTTCTCTGCATGTTTCCCAGGCGAGCAATTGGCAGCATGTTCAGAACCATGTTTCTGTGAATAACTCCTGAACCGTAAGTCCTAGACGCTCGCTCTTGGCTGCATTCGATTCAGCTCGTGGCAGCCAGTCTAAAAAACACTATCTTGGACTTCTCTGCATGTTTCCCAGGCGAGCAATTGGCAGCATGTTCAGAACCATGTTTCTGTGAATAACTCCTGAACCGTAAGTCCTAGACGCTCGCTCTTGGCTGCATTCGATTCAGCTCGTGGCAGCCAGTCTAAAAAACACTATCTTGGACTTCTCTGCATGTTTCCCAGGCGAGCAATTGGCAGCATGTTCAGAACCATGTTTCTGTGAATAACTCCTGAACCGTAAGTCCTAGACGCTCGCTCTTGGCTGCATTCGATTCAGCTCGTGGCAGCCAGTCTAAAAAACACTATCTTGGACTTCTCTGCATGTTTCCCAGGCGAGCAATTGGCAGCATGTTCAGAACCATGTTTCTGTGAATAACTCCTGAACCGTAAGTCACAGACGCTCGCTCTTGGCTGCATTCGATTCAGCTCGTGGCAGCCAGTCTAAAAAACACTATCTTGGACTTCTCTGCATGTTCCTAAGGCAAATGTTTCTAAAGCTAATTCTTGAACCGTAAGTCCTAGACGCTCGATCTTGGCGGCATTCGTCTCAGCGCCTGGCAATTAGTATAGGAGCACTGTGTTTGACTTCTCTGGATGTTTCCCAGGCGAGTTATTGACAAGTAAATCCTAGACGCTCGATCTTGGTTATTTTCGCTTTCGCGGCTGGCAGTAAAAGAACCATGTTTCTGTGAATAACTCCTGAACCGTAAGTCCTAGACGCTCGCTCTTGGCTGCATTCGATTCAGCTCGTGGCAGCCAGTCTAAAAAACACTATCTTGGACTTCTCTGCATGTTTCCCAGGCGAGCAATTGGCAGCATGTTCAGAACCATGTTTCTGTGAATAACTCCTGAACCGTAAGTCCTAGACGCTCGCTCTTGGCTGCATTCGATTCAGCTCGTGGCAGCCAGTCTAAAAAACACTATCTTGGACTTCTCTGCATGTTCCTAAGGCAAATGTTTCTAAAGCTAATTCTTGAACCGTAAGTCCTAGACGCTCGATCTTGGCGGCATTCGTCTCAGCGCCTGGCAATTAGTATAGGAGCACTGTGTTTGACTTCTCTGGATGTTTCCCAGGCGAGTTATTGACAAGTAAATCCTAGACGCTCGATCTTGGTTATTTTCGCTTTCGCGGCTGGCAGTAAAAGAACCATGTTTCTGTGAATAACTCCTGAACCGTAAGTCCTAGACGCTCGCTCTTGGCTGCATTCGATTCAGCTCGTGGCAGCCAGTCTAAAAAACACTATCTTGGACTTCTCTGCATGTTTCCCAGGCGAGAAATTGGCAGCATGTTCAGAACCATGTTTCTGTGAATAACTCCTGAACCGTAAGTCCTAGACGCTCGCTCTTGGCTGCATTCGATTCAGCTCGTGGCAGCCAGTCTAAAAAACACTATCTTGGACTTCTCTGCATGTTTCCCAGGCGAGAAATTGGCAGCATGTTCAGAACCATGTTTCTGTGAATAACTCCTGAACCGTAAGTCCTAGACGCTCGCTCTTGGCTGCATTCGATTCAGCTCGTGGCAGCCAGTCTAAAAAACACTATCTTGGACTTCTCTGCATGTTTCCCAGGCGAGCAATTGGCAGCATGTTCAGAACCATGTTTCTGTGAATAACTCCTGAACCGTAAGTCCTAGACGCTCGCTCTTGGCTGCATTCGATTCAGCTCGTGGCAGCCAGTCTAAAAAACACTATCTTGGACTTCTCTGCATGTTTCCCAGGCGAGAAATTGGCAGCATGTTCAGAACCATGTTTCTGTGAATAACTCCTGAACCGTAAGTCCTAGACGCTCGCTCTTGGCTGCATTCGATTCAGCTCGTGGCAGCCAGTCTAAAAAACACTATCTTGGACTTCTCTGCATGTTTCCCAGGCGAGCAATTGGCAGCATGTTCAGAACCATGTTTCTGTGAATAACTCCTGAACCGTAAGTCCTAGACGCTCGCTCTTGGCTGCATTCGATTCAGCTCGTGGCAGCCAGTCTAAAAAACACTATCTTGGACTTCTCTGCATGTTTCCCAGGCGAGCAATTGGCAGCATGTTCAGAACCATGTTTCTGTGAATAACTCCTGAACCGTAAGTCACAGACGCTCGCTCTTGGCTGCATTCGATTCAGCTCGTGGCAGCCAGTCTAAAAAACACTATCTTGGACTTCTCTGCATGTTCCTAAGGCAAATGTTTCTAAAGCTAATTCTTGAACCGTAAGTCCTAGACGCTCGATCTTGGCGGCATTCGTCTCAGCGCCTGGCAATTAGTATAGGAGCACTGTGTTTGACTTCTCTGGATGTTTCCCAGGCGAGTTATTGACAAGTAAATCCTAGACGCTCGATCTTGGTTATTTTCGCTTTCGCGGCTGGCAGTAAAAGAACCATGTTTCTGTGAATAACTCCTGAACCGTAAGTCCTAGACGCTCGCTCTTGGCTGCATTCGATTCAGCTCGTGGCAGCCAGTCTAAAAAACACTATCTTGGACTTCTCTGCATGTTTCCCAGGCGAGCAATTGGCAGCATGTTCAGAACCATGTTTCTGTGAATAACTCCTGAACCGTAAGTCCTAGACGCTCGCTCTTGGCTGCATTCGATTCAGCTCGTGGCAGCCAGTCTAAAAAACACTATCTTGGACTTCTCTGCATGTTCCTAAGGCAAATGTTTCTAAAGCTAATTCTTGAACCGTAAGTCCTAGACGCTCGATCTTGGCGGCATTCGTCTCAGCGCCTGGCAATTAGTATAGGAGCACTGTGTTTGACTTCTCTGGATGTTTCCCAGGCGAGTTATTGACAAGTAAATCCTAGACGCTCGATCTTGGTTATTTTCGCTTTCGCGGCTGGCAGTAAAAGAACCATGTTTTCTGTGAATAACTCCTGAACCGTAAGTCCTAGACGCTCGCTCTTGGCTGCATTCGATTCAGCTCGTGGCAGCCAGTCTAAAAAACACTATCTTGGACTTCTCTGCATGTTTCCCAGGCGAGAAATTGGCAGCATGTTCAGAACCATGTTTCTGTGAATAACTCCTGAACCGTAAGTCCTAGACGCTCGCTCTTGGCTGCATTCGATTCAGCTCGTGGCAGCCAGTCTAAAAAACACTATCTTGGACTTCTCTGCATGTTTCCCAGGCGAGAAATTGGCAGCATGTTCAGAACCATGTTTCTGTGAATAACTCCTGAACCGTAAGTCCTAGACGCTCGCTCTTGGCTGCATTCGATTCAGCTCGTGGCAGCCAGTCTAAAAAACACTATCTTGGACTTCTCTGCATGTTTCCCAGGCGAGCAATTGGCAGCATGTTCAGAACCATGTTTCTGTGAATAACTCCTGAACCGTAAGTCCTAGACGCTCGCTCTTGGCTGCATTCGATTCAGCTCGTGGCAGCCAGTCTAAAAAACACTATCTTGGACTTCTCTGCATGTTTCCCAGGCGAGAAATTGGCAGCATGTTCAGAACCATGTTTCTGTGAATAACTCCTGAACCGTAAGTCCTAGACGCTCGCTCTTGGCTGCATTCGATTCAGCTCGTGGCAGCCAGTCTAAAAAACACTATCTTGGACTTCTCTGCATGTTCCTAAGGCAAATGTTTCTAAAGCTAATTCTTGAACCGTAAGTCCTAGACGCTCGATCTTGGCGGCATTCGTCTCAGCGCCTGGCAATTAGTATAGGAGCACTGTGTTTGACTTCTCTGGATGTTTCCCAGGCGAGTTATTGACAAGTAAATCCTAGACGCTCGATCTTGGTTATTTTCGCTTTCGCGGCTGGCAGTAAAAGAACCATGTTTCTGTGAATAACTCCTGAACCGTAAGTCCTAGACGCTCGCTCTTGGCTGCATTCGATTCAGCTCGTGGCAGCCAGTCTAAAAAACACTATCTTGGACTTCTCTGCATGTTTCCCAGGCGAGCAATTGGCAGCATGTTCAGAACCATGTTTCTGTGAATAACTCCTGAACCGTAAGTCCTAGACGCTCGCTCTTGGCTGCATTCGATTCAGCTCGTGGCAGCCAGTCTAAAAAACACTATCTTGGACTTCTCTGCATGTTTCCCAGGCGAGCAATTGGCAGCATGTTCAGAACCATGTTTCTGTGAATAACTCCTGAACCGTAAGTCCTAGACGCTCGCTCTTGGCTGCATTCGATTCAGCTCGTGGCAGCCAGTCTAAAAAACACTATCTTGGACTTCTCTGCATGTTCCTAGGCAAATGTTTCTAAAGCTAATTCTTGAACCGTAAGTCCTAGACGCTCGATCTTGGCGGCATTCGTCTCAGCGCCTGGCAATTAGTATAGGAGCACTGTGTTTGACTTCTCTGGATGTTTCCCAGGCGAGTTATTGACAAGTAAATCCTAGACGCTCGATCTTGGTTATTTTCGCTTTCGCGGCTGGCAGTAAAAGAACCATGTTTCTGTGAATAACTCCTGAACCGTAAGTCCTAGACGCTCGCTCTTGGCTGCATTCGATTCAGCTCGTGGCAGCCAGTCTAAAAAACACTATCTTGGACTTCTCTGCATGTTTCCCAGGCGAGAAATTGGCAGCATGTTCAGAACCATGTTTCTGTGAATAACTCCTGAACCGTAAGTCCTAGACGCTCGCTCTTGGCTGCATTCGATTCAGCTCGTGGCAGCCAGTCTAAAAAACACTATCTTGGACTTCTCTGCATGTTTCCCAGGCGAGAAATTGGCAGCATGTTCAGAACCATGTTTCTGTGAATAACTCCTGAACCGTAAGTCCTAGACGCTCGCTCTTGGCTGCATTCGATTCAGCTCGTGGCAGCCAGTCTAAAAAACACTATCTTGGACTTCTCTGCATGTTTCCCAGGCGAGCAATTGGCAGCATGTTCAGAACCATGTTTCTGTGAATAACTCCTGAACCGTAAGTCCTAGACGCTCGCTCTTGGCTGCATTCGATTCAGCTCGTGGCAGCCAGTCTAAAAAACACTATCTTGACTTCTCTGCATGTTTCCCAGGCGAGCAATTGGCAGCATGTTCAGAACCATGTTTCTGTGAATAACTCCTGAACCGTAAGTCCTAGACGCTCGCTCTTGGCTGCATTCGATTCAGCTCGTGGCAGCCAGTCTAAAAAACACTATCTTGGACTTCTCTGCATGTTCCTAAGGCAAATGTTTCTAAAGCTAATTCTTGAACCGTAAGTCCTAGACGCTCGATCTTGGCGGCATTCGTCTCAGCGCCTGGCAATTAGTATAGGAGCACTGTGTTTGACTTCTCTGGATGTTTCCCAGGCGAGTTATTGACAAGTAAATCCTAGACGCTCGATCTTGGTTATTTTCGCTTTCGCGGCTGGCAGTAAAAGAACCATGTTTCTGTGAATAACTCCTGAACCGTAAGTCCTAGACGCTCGCTCTTGGCTGCATTCGATTCAGCTCGTGGCAGCCAGTCTAAAAAACACTATCTTGGACTTCTCTGCATGTTTCCCAGGCGAGAAATTGGCAGCATGTTCAGAACCATGTTTCTGTGAATAACTCCTGAACCGTAAGTCCTAGACGCTCGATCTTGGCGGCATTCGTCTCAGCGCCTGGCAATTAGTATAGGAGCACTGTGTTTGACTTCTCTGGATGTTTCCCAGGCGAGTTATTGACAAGTAAATCCTAGACGCTCGAGCTTGGTTATTTTCGCTTTCGCGGCTGGCAGTAAAAGAACCATGTTTCTGTGAATAACTCCTGAACCGTAAGTCCTAGACGCTCGCTCTTGGCTGCATTCGATTCAGCTCGTGGCAGCCAGTCTAAAAAACACTATCTTGGACTTCTCTGCTTGTTTCCCAGGCGAGAAATTGGCAGCATGTTCAGAACCATGTTTCTGTGAATAACTCCTGAACCGTAAGTCCTAGACGCTCGCTCTTGGCTGCATTCGATTCAGCTCGTGGCAGCCAGTCTAAAAAACACTATCTTGGACTTCTCTGCATGTTTCCCAGGCGAGCAATTGGCAGCATGTTCAGAACCATGTTTCTGTGAATAACTCCTGAACCGTAAGTCCTAGACGCTCGCTCTTGGCTGCATTCGATTCAGCTCGTGGCAGCCAGTCTAAAAAACACTATCTTGGACTTCTCTGCATGTTTCCCAGGCGAGAAATTGGCAGCATGTTCAGAACCATGTTTCTGTGAATAACTCCTGAACCGTAAGTCCTAGACGCTCGCTCTTGGCTGCATTCGATTCAGCTCGTGGCAGCCAGTCTAAAAAACACTATCTTGGACTTCTCTGCATGTTTCCCAGGCGAGCAATTGGCAGCATGTTCAGAACCATGTTTCTGTGAATAACTCCTGAACCGTAAGTCCTAGACGCTCGATCTTGGCGGCATTCGTCTCAGCGCCTGGCAATTAGTATAGGAGCACTGTGTTTGACTTCTCTGGATGTTTCCCAGGCGAGTTATTGACAAGTAAATCCTAGACGCTCGAGCTTGGTTATTTTCGCTTTCGCGGCTGGCAGTAAAAGAACCATGTTTCTGTGAATAACTCCTGAACCGTAAGTCCTAGACGCTCGCTCTTGGCTGCATTCGATTCAGCTCGTGGCAGCCAGTCTAAAAAACACTATCTTGGACTTCTCTGCTTGTTTCCCAGGCGAGAAATTGGCAGCATGTTCAGAACCATGTTTCTGTGAATAACTCCTGAACCGTAAGTCCTAGACGCTCGCTCTTGGCTGCATTCGATTCAGCTCGTGGCAGCCAGTCTAAAAAACACTATCTTGGACTTCTCTGCATGTTTCCCAGGCGAGCAATTGGCAGCATGTTCAGAACCATGTTTCTGTGAATAACTCCTGAACCGTAAGTCCTAGACGCTCGCTCTTGGCTGCATTCGATTCAGCTCGTGGCAGCCAGTCTAAAAAACACTATCTTGGACTTCTCTGCATGTTTCCCAGGCGAGAAATTGGCAGCATGTTCAGAACCATGTTTCTGTGAATAACTCCTGAACCGTAAGTCCTAGACGCTCGCTCTTGGCTGCATTCGATTCAGCTCGTGGCAGCCAGTCTAAAAAACACTATCTTGGACTTCTCTGCATGTTTCCCAGGCGAGCAATTGGCAGCATGTTCAGAACCATGTTTCTGTGAATAACTCCTGAACCGTAAGTCCTAGACGCTCGCTCTTGGCTGCATTCGATTCAGCTCGTGGCAGCCAGTCTAAAAAACACTATCTTGGACTTCTCTGCATGTTTCCCAGGCGAGAAATTGGCAGCATGTTCAGAACCATGTTTCTGTGAATAACTCCTGAACCGTAAGTCCTAGACGCTCGATCTTGGCGGCATTCGTCTCAGCGCCTGGCAATTAGTATAGGAGCACTGTGTTTGACTTCTCTGGATGTTTCCCAGGCGAGTTATTGACAAGTAAATCCTAGACGCTCGATCTTGGTTATTTTCGCTTTCGCGGCTGGCAGTAAAAGAACCATGTTTCTGTGAATAACTCCTGAACCGTAAGTCCTAGACGCTCGCTCTTGGCTGCATTCGATTCAGCTCGTGGCAGCCAGTCTAAAAAACACTATCTTGGACTTCTCTGCATGTTTCCCAGGCGAGAAATTGGCAGCATGTTCAGAACCATGTTTCTGTGAATAACTCCTGAACCGTAAGTCCTAGACGCTCGCTCTTGGCTGCATTCGATTCAGCTCGTGGCAGCCAGTCTAAAAAACACTATCTTGGACTTCTCTGCATGTTTCCCAGGCGAGAAATTGGCAGCATGTTCAGAACCATGTTTCTGTGAATAACTCCTGAACCGTAAGTCCTAGACGCTCGCTCTTGGCTGCATTCGATTCAGCTCGTGGCAGCCAGTCTAAAAAACACTATCTTGGACTTCTCTGCATGTTTCCCAGGCGAGCAATTGGCAGCATGTTCAGAACCATGTTTCTGTGAATAACTCCTGAACCGTAAGTCCTAGACGCTCGCTCTTGGCTGCATTCGATTCAGCTCGTGGCAGCCAGTCTAAAAAACACTATCTTGGACTTCTCTGCATGTTTCCCAGGCGAGAAATTGGCAGCATGTTCAGAACCATGTTTCTGTGAATAACTCCTGAACCGTAAGTCCTAGACGCTCGCTCTTGGCTGCATTCGATTCAGCTCGTGGCAGCCAGTCTAAAAAACACTATCTTGGACTTCTCTGCATGTTCCCAGGCGAGCAATTGGCAGCATGTTCAGAACCATGTTTCTGTGAATAACTCCTGAACCGTAAGTCCTAGACGCTCGCTCTTGGCTGCATTCGATTCAGCTCGTGGCAGCCAGTCTAAAAAACACTATCTTGGACTTCTCTGCATGTTTCCCAGGCGAGCAATTGGCAGCATGTTCAGAACCATGTTTCTGTGAATAACTCCTGAACCGTAAGTCACAGACGCTCGCTCTTGGCTGCATTCGATTCAGCTCGTGGCAGCCAGTCTAAAAAACACTATCTTGGACTTCTCTGCATGTTCCTAAGGCAAATGTTTCTAAAGCTAATTCTTGAACCGTAAGTCCTAGACGCTCGATCTTGGCGGCATTCGTCTCAGCGCCTGGCAATTAGTATAGGAGCACTGTGTTTGACTTCTCTGGATGTTTCCCAGGCGAGTTATTGACAAGTAAATCCTAGACGCTCGATCTTGGTTATTTTCGCTTTCGCGGCTGGCAGTAAAAGAACCATGTTTCTGTGAATAACTCCTGAACCGTAAGTCCTAGACGCTCGCTCTTGGCTGCATTCGATTCAGCTCGTGGCAGCCAGTCTAAAAAACACTATCTTGGACTTCTCTGCATGTTTCCCAGGCGAGCAATTGGCAGCATGTTCAGAACCATGTTTCTGTGAATAACTCCTGAACCGTAAGTCCTAGACGCTCGCTCTTGGCTGCATTCGATTCAGCTCGTGGCAGCCAGTCTAAAAAACACTATCTTGGACTTCTCTGCATGTTCCTAAGGCAAATGTTTCTAAAGCTAATTCTTGAACCGTAAGTCCTAGACGCTCGATCTTGGCGGCATTCGTCTCAGCGCCTGGCAATTAGTATAGGAGCACTGTGTTTGACTTCTCTGGATGTTTCCCAGGCGAGTTATTGACAAGTAAATCCTAGACGCTCGATCTTGGTTATTTTCGCTTTCGCGGCTGGCAGTAAAAGAACCATGTTTCTGTGAATAACTCCTGAACCGTAAGTCCTAGACGCTCGCTCTTGGCTGCATTCGATTCAGCTCGTGGCAGCCAGTCTAAAAAACACTATCTTGGACTTCTCTGCATGTTTCCCAGGCGAGAAATTGGCAGCATGTTCAGAACCATGTTTCTGTGAATAACTCCTGAACCGTAAGTCCTAGACGCTCGCTCTTGGCTGCATTCGATTCAGCTCGTGGCAGCCAGTCTAAAAAACACTATCTTGGACTTCTCTGCATGTTTCCCAGGCGAGAAATTGGCAGCATGTTCAGAACCATGTTTCTGTGAATAACTCCTGAACCGTAAGTCCTAGACGCTCGCTCTTGGCTGCATTCGATTCAGCTCGTGGCAGCCAGTCTAAAAAACACTATCTTGGACTTCTCTGCATGTTTCCCAGGCGAGCAATTGGCAGCATGTTCAGAACCATGTTTCTGTGAATAACTCCTGAACCGTAAGTCCTAGACGCTCGCTCTTGGCTGCATTCGATTCAGCTCGTGGCAGCCAGTCTAAAAAACACTATCTTGGACTTCTCTGCATGTTTCCCAGGCGAGAAATTGGCAGCATGTTCAGAACCATGTTTCTGTGAATAACTCCTGAACCGTAAGTCCTAGACGCTCGCTCTTGGCTGCATTCGATTCAGCTCGTGGCAGCCAGTCTAAAAAACACTATCTTGGACTTCTCTGCATGTTCCTAAGGCAAATGTTTCTAAAGCTAATTCTTGAACCGTAAGTCCTAGACGCTCGATCTTGGCGGCATTCGTCTCAGCGCCTGGCAATTAGTATAGGAGCACTGTGTTTGACTTCTCTGGATGTTTCCCAGGCGAGTTATTGACAAGTAAATCCTAGACGCTCGATCTTGGTTATTTTCGCTTTCGCGGCTGGCAGTAAAAGAACCATGTTTCTGTGAATAACTCCTGAACCGTAAGTCCTAGACGCTCGCTCTTGGCTGCATTCGATTCAGCTCGTGGCAGCCAGTCTAAAAAACACTATCTTGGACTTCTCTGCATGTTTCCCAGGCGAGCAATTGGCAGCATGTTCAGAACCATGTTTCTGTGAATAACTCCTGAACCGTAAGTCCTAGACGCTCGCTCTTGGCTGCATTCGATTCAGCTCGTGGCAGCCAGTCTAAAAAACACTATCTTGGACTTCTCTGCATGTTTCCCAGGCGAGCAATTGGCAGCATGTTCAGAACCATGTTTCTGTGAATAACTCCTGAACCGTAAGTCCTAGACGCTCGCTCTTGGCTGCATTCGATTCAGCTCGTGGCAGCCAGTCTAAAAAACACTATCTTGGACTTCTCTGCATGTTCCTAAGGCAAATGTTTCTAAAGCTAATTCTTGAACCGTAAGTCCTAGACGCTCGATCTTGGCGGCATTCGTCTCAGCGCCTGGCAATTAGTATAGGAGCACTGTGTTTGACTTCTCTGGATGTTTCCCAGGCGAGTTATTGACAAGTAAATCCTAGACGCTCGATCTTGGTTATTTTCGCTTTCGCGGCTGGCAGTAAAAGAACCATGTTTCTGTGAATAACTCCTGAACCGTAAGTCCTAGACGCTCGCTCTTGGCTGCATTCGATTCAGCTCGTGGCAGCCAGTCTAAAAAACACTATCTTGGACTTCTCTGCATGTTTCCCAGGCGAGAAATTGGCAGCATGTTCAGAACCATGTTTCTGTGAATAACTCCTGAACCGTAAGTCCTAGACGCTCGCTCTTGGCTGCATTCGATTCAGCTCGTGGCAGCCAGTCTAAAAAACACTATCTTGGACTTCTCTGCATGTTTCCCAGGCGAGAAATTGGCAGCATGTTCAGAACCATGTTTCTGTGAATAACTCCTGAACCGTAAGTCCTAGACGCTCGCTCTTGGCTGCATTCGATTCAGCTCGTGGCAGCCAGTCTAAAAAACACTATCTTGGACTTCTCTGCATGTTTCCCAGGCGAGCAATTGGCAGCATGTTCAGAACCATGTTTCTGTGAATAACTCCTGAACCGTAAGTCCTAGACGCTCGCTCTTGGCTGCATTCGATTCAGCTCGTGGCAGCCAGTCTAAAAAACACTATCTTGGACTTCTCTGCATGTTTCCCAGGCGAGCAATTGGCAGCATGTTCAGAACCATGTTTCTGTGAATAACTCCTGAACCGTAAGTCCTAGACGCTCGCTCTTGGCTGCATTCGATTCAGCTCGTGGCAGCCAGTCTAAAAAACACTATCTTGGACTTCTCTGCATGTTCCTAAGGCAAATGTTTCTAAAGCTAATTCTTGAACCGTAAGTCCTAGACGCTCGATCTTGGCGGCATTCGTCTCAGCGCCTGGCAATTAGTATAGGAGCACTGTGTTTGACTTCTCTGGATGTTTCCCAGGCGAGTTATTGACAAGTAAATCCTAGACGCTCGATCTTGGTTATTTTCGCTTTCGCGGCTGGCAGTAAAAGAACCATGTTTCTGTGAATAACTCCTGAACCGTAAGTCCTAGACGCTCGCTCTTGGCTGCATTCGATTCAGCTCGTGGCAGCCAGTCTAAAAAACACTATCTTGGACTTCTCTGCATGTTTCCCAGGCGAGAAATTGGCAGCATGTTCAGAACCATGTTTCTGTGAATAACTCCTGAACCGTAAGTCCTAGACGCTCGATCTTGGCGGCATTCGTCTCAGCGCCTGGCAATTAGTATAGGAGCACTGTGTTTGACTTCTCTGGATGTTTCCCAGGCGAGTTATTGACAAGTAAATCCTAGACGCTCGAGCTTGGTTATTTTCGCTTTCGCGGCTGGCAGTAAAAGAACCATGTTTCTGTGAATAACTCCTGAACCGTAAGTCCTAGACGCTCGCTCTTGGCTGCATTCGATTCAGCTCGTGGCAGCCAGTCTAAAAAACACTATCTTGGACTTCTCTGCTTGTTTCCCAGGCGAGAAATTGGCAGCATGTTCAGAACCATGTTTCTGTGAATAACTCCTGAACCGTAAGTCCTAGACGCTCGCTCTTGGCTGCATTCGATTCAGCTCGTGGCAGCCAGTCTAAAAAACACTATCTTGGACTTCTCTGCATGTTTCCCAGGCGAGCAATTGGCAGCATGTTCAGAACCATGTTTCTGTGAATAACTCCTGAACCGTAAGTCCTAGACGCTCGCTCTTGGCTGCATTCGATTCAGCTCGTGGCAGCCAGTCTAAAAAACACTATCTTGGACTTCTCTGCATGTTTCCCAGGCGAGAAATTGGCAGCATGTTCAGAACCATGTTTCTGTGAATAACTCCTGAACCGTAAGTCCTAGACGCTCGCTCTTGGCTGCATTCGATTCAGCTCGTGGCAGCCAGTCTAAAAAACACTATCTTGGACTTCTCTGCATGTTTCCCAGGCGAGCAATTGGCAGCATGTTCAGAACCATGTTTCTGTGAATAACTCCTGAACCGTAAGTCCTAGACGCTCGCTCTTGGCTGCATTCGATTCAGCTCGTGGCAGCCAGTCTAAAAAACACTATCTTGGACTTCTCTGCATGTTTCCCAGGCGAGAAATTGGCAGCATGTTCAGAACCATGTTTCTGTGAATAACTCCTGAACCGTAAGTCCTAGACGCTCGATCTTGGCGGCATTCGTCTCAGCGCCTGGCAATTAGTATAGGAGCACTGTGTTTGACTTCTCTGGATGTTTCCCAGGCGAGTTATTGACAAGTAAATCCTAGACGCTCGATCTTGGTTATTTTCGCTTTCGCGGCTGGCAGTAAAAGAACCATGTTTCTGTGAATAACTCCTGAACCGTAAGTCCTAGACGCTCGCTCTTGGCTGCATTCGATTCAGCTCGTGGCAGCCAGTCTAAAAAACACTATCTTGGACTTCTCTGCATGTTTCCCAGGCGAGAAATTGGCAGCATGTTCAGAACCATGTTTCTGTGAATAACTCCTGAACCGTAAGTCCTAGACGCTCGATCTTGGCGGCATTCGTCTCAGCGCCTGGCAATTAGTATAGGAGCACTGTGTTTGACTTCTCTGGATGTTTCCCAGGCGAGTTATTGACAAGTAAATCCTAGACGCTCGATCTTGGTTATTTTCGCTTTCGCGGCTGGCAGTAAAAGAACCATGTTTCTGTGAATAACTCCTGAACCGTAAGTCCTAGACGCTCGCTCTTGGCTGCATTCGATTCAGCTCGTGGCAGCCAGTCTAAAAAACACTATCTTGGACTTCTCTGCATGTTTCCCAGGCGAGCAATTGGCAGCATGTTCAGAACCATGTTTCTGTGAATAACTCCTGAACCGTAAGTCCTAGACGCTCGCTCTTGGCTGCATTCGATTCAGCTCGTGGCAGCCAGTCTAAAAAACACTATCTTGGACTTATCTGCATGTTTCCCAGGCGAGAAATTGGCAGCATGTTCAGAACCATGTTTCTGTGAATAACTCCTGAACCGTAAGTCCTAGACGCTCGCTCTTGGCTGCATTCGATTCAGCTCGTGGCAGCCAGTCTAAAAAACACTATCTTGGACTTCTCTGCATGTTTCCCAGGCGAGAAATTGGCAGCATGTTCAGAACCATGTTTCTGTGAATAACTCCTGAACCGTAAGTCCTAGACGCTCGATCTTGGCGGCATTCGTCTCAGCGCCTGGCAATTAGTATAGGAGCACTGTGTTTGACTTCTCTGGATGTTTCCCAGGCGAGTTATTGACAAGTAAATCCTAGACGCTCGATCTTGGTTATTTTCGCTTTCGCGGCTGGCAGTAAAAGAACCATGTTTCTGTGAATAACTCCTGAACCGTAAGTCCTAGACGCTCGCTCTTGGCTGCATTCGATTCAGCTCGTGGCAGCCAGTCTAAAAAACACTATCTTGGACTTCTCTGCATGTTTCCCAGGCGAGAAATTGGCAGCATGTTCAGAACCATGTTTCTGTGAATAACTCCTGAACCGTAAGTCCTAGACGCTCGCTCTTGGCTGCATTCGATTCAGCTCGTGGCAGCCAGTCTAAAAAACACTATCTTGGACTTCTCTGCATGTTTCCCAGGCGAGAAATTGGCAGCATGTTCAGAACCATGTTTCTGTGAATAACTCCTGAACCGTAAGTCCTAGACGCTCGCTCTTGGCTGCATTCGATTCAGCTCGTGGCAGCCAGTCTAAAAAACACTATCTTGGACTTCTCTGCATGTTTCCCAGGCGAGAAATTGGCAGCATGTTCAGAACCATGTTTCTGTGAATAACTCCTGAACCGTAAGTCCTAGACGCTCGCTCTTGGCTGCATTCGATTCAGCTCGTGGCAGCCAGTCTAAAAAACACTATCTTGGACTTCTCTGCATGTTTCCCAGGCGAGAAATTGGCAGCATGTTCAGAACCATGTTTCTGTGAATAACTCCTGAACCGTAAGTCCTAGACGCTCGCTCTTGGCTGCATTCGATTCAGCTCGTGGCAGCCAGTCTAAAAAACACTATCTTGGACTTCTCTGCATGTTTCCCAGGCGAGAAATTGGCAGCATGTTCAGAACCATGTTTCTGTGAATAACTCCTGAACCGTAAGTCCTAGACGCTCGCTCTTGGCTGCATTCGATTCAGCTCGTGGCAGCCAGTCTAAAAAACACTATCTTGGACTTCTCTGCATGTTTCCCATGCGAGCAATTGGCAGCATGTTCAGAACCATGTTTCTGTGAATAACTCCTGAACCGTAAGTCCTAGACGCTCGCTCTTGGCTGCATTCGATTCAGCTCGTGGCAGCCAGTCTAAAAAACACTATCTTGGACTTCTCTGCATGTTTCCCAGGCGAGAAATTGGCAGCATGTTCAGAACCATGTTTCTGTGAATAACTCCTGAACCGTAAGTCCTAGACGCTCGATCTTGGCGGCATTCGTCTCAGCGCCTGGCAATTAGTATAGGAGCACTGTGTTTGACTTCTCTGGATGTTTCCCAGGCGAGTTATTGACAAGTAAATCCTAGACGCTCGATCTTGGTTATTTTCGCTTTCGCGGCTGGCAGTAAAAGAACCATGTTTCTGTGAATAACTCCTGAACCGTAAGTCCTAGACGCTCGCTCTTGGCTGCATTCGATTCAGCTCGTGGCAGCCAGTCTAAAAAACACTATCTTGGACTTCTCTGCATGTTTCCCAGGCGAGAAATTGGCAGCATGTTCAGAACCATGTTTCTGTGAATAACTCCTGAACCGTAAGTCCTAGACGCTCGATCTTGGCGGCATTCGTCTCAGCGCCTGGCAATTAGTATAGGAGCACTGTGTTTGACTTCTCTGGATGTTTCCCAGGCGAGTTATTGACAAGTAAATCCTAGACGCTCGATCTTGGTTATTTTCGCTTTCGCGGCTGGCAGTAAAAGAACCATGTTTCTGTGAATAACTCCTGAACCGTAAGTCCTAGACGCTCGCTCTTGGCTGCATTCGATTCAGCTCGTGGCAGCCAGTCTAAAAAACACTATCTTGGACTTCTCTGCATGTTTCCCAGGCGAGAAATTGGCAGCATGTTCAGAACCATGTTTCTGTGAATAACTCCTGAACCGTAAGTCCTAGACGCTCGCTCTTGGCTGCATTCGATTCAGCTCGTGGCAGCCAGTCTAAAAAACACTATCTTGGACTTCTCTGCATGTTTCCCAGGCGAGCAATTGGCAGCATGTTCAGAACCATGTTTCTGTGAATAACTCCTGAACCGTAAGTCCTAGACGCTCGCTCTTGGCTGCATTCGATTCAGCTCGTGGCAGCCAGTCTAAAAAACACTATCTTGGACTTCTCTGCATGTTTCCCAGGCGAGAAATTGGCAGCATGTTCAGAACCATGTTTCTGTGAATAACTCCTGAACCGTAAGTCCTAGACACTCGATCTTGGCGGCATTCGTCTCAGCGCCTGGCAATTAGTATAGGAGCACTGTGTTTGACTTCTCTGGATGTTTCCCAGGCGAGTTATTGACAAGTAAATCCTAGACGCTCGATCTTGGTTATTTTCGCTTTCGCGGCTGGCAGTAAAAGAACCATGTTTCTGTGAATAACTCCTGAACCGTAAGTCCTAGACGCTCGCTCTTGGCTGCATTCGATTCAGCTCGTGGCAGCCAGTCTAAAAAACACTATCTTGGACTTCTCTGCATGTTTCCCAGGCGAGAAATTGGCAGCATGTTCAGAACCATGTTTCTGTGAATAACTCCTGAACCGTAAGTCCTAGACGCTCGATCTTGGCGGCATTCGTCTCAGCGCCTGGCAATTAGTATAGGAGCACTGTGTTTGACTTCTCTGGATGTTTCCCAGGCGAGTTATTGACAAGTAAATCCTAGACGCTCGATCTTGGTTATTTTCGCTTTTGCGGCTGGCAGTAAAAGAACCATGTTTCTGTGAATAACTCCTGAACCGTAAGTCCTAGACGCTCGCTCTTGGCTGCATTCGATTCAGCTCGTGGCAGCCAGTCTAAAAAACACTATCTTGGACTTCTCTGCATGTTTCCCAGGCGAGAAATTGGCAGCATGTTCAGAACCATGTTTCTGTGAATAACTCCTGAACCGTAAGTCCTAGACGCTCGATCTTGGCGGCATTCGTCTCAGCGCCTGGCAATTAGTATAGGAGCACTGTGTTTGACTTCTCTGGATGTTTCCCAGGCGAGTTATTGACAAGTAAATCCTAGACGCTCGATCTTGGTTATTTTCGCTTTCGCGGCTGGCAGTAAAAGAACCATGTTTCTGTGAATAACTCCTGAACCGTAAGTCCTAGACGCTCGCTCTTGGCTGCATTCGATTCAGCTCGTGGCAGCCAGTCTAAAAAACACTATCTTGGACTTCTCTGCTTGTTTCCCAGGCGAGAAATTGGCAGCATGTTCAGAACCATGTTTCTGTGAATAACTCCTGAACCGTAAGTCCTAGACGCTCGCTCTTGGCTGCATTCGATTCAGCTCGTGGCAGCCAGTCTAAAAAACACTATCTTGGACTTCTCTGCATGTTTCCCAGGCGAGCAATTGGCAGCATGTTCAGAACCATGTTTCTGTGAATAACTCCTGAACCGTAAGTCCTAGACGCTCGCTCTTGGCTGCATTCGATTCAGCTCGTGGCAGCCAGTCTAAAAAACACTATCTTGGACTTCTCTGCATGTTTCCCAGGCGAGCAATTGGCAGCATGTTCAGAACCATGTTTCTGTGAATAACTCCTGAACGTAAGTCCTAGACGCTCGCTCTTGGCTGCATTCGATTCAGCTCGTGGCAGCCAGTCTAAAAAACACTATCTTGGACTTCTCTGCATGTTCCTAAGGCAAATGTTTCTAAAGCTAATTCTTGAACCGTAAGTCCTAGACGCTCGATCTTGGCGGCATTCGTCTCAGCGCCTGGCAATTAGTATAGGAGCACTGTGTTTGACTTCTCTGGATGTTTCCCAGGCGAGTTATTGACAAGTAAATCCTAGACGCTCGATCTTGGTTATTTTCGCTTTCGCGGCTGGCAGTAAAAGAACCATGTTTCTGTGAATAACTCCTGAAACGTAAGTCCTAGACGCTCGCTCTTGGCTGCATTCGATTCAGCTCGTGGCAGCCAGTCTAAAAAACACTATCTTGGACTTCTCTGCATGTTTCCCAGGCGAGAAATTGGCAGCATGTTCAGAACCATGTTTCTGTGAATAACTCCTGAACCGTAAGTCCTAGACGCTCGATCTTGGCGGCATTCGTCTCAGCGCCTGGCAATTAGTATAGGAGCACTGTGTTTGACTTCTCTGGATGTTTCCCAGGCGAGTTATTGACAAGTAAATCCTAGACGCTCGATCTTGGTTATTTTTCGCTTTCGCGGCTGGCAGTAAAAGAACCATGTTTCTGTGAATAACTCCTGAACCGTAAGTCCTAGACGCTCGCTCTTGGCTGCATTCGATTCAGCTCGTGGCAGCCAGTCTAAAAAACACTATCTTGGACTTCTCTGCATGTTTCCCAGGCGAGCAATTGGCAGCATGTTCAGAACCATGTTTCTGTGAATAACTCCTGAACCGTAAGTCCTAGACGCTCGCTCTTGGCTGCATTCGATTCAGCTCGTGGCAGCCAGTCTAAAAAACACTATCTTGGACTTATCTGCATGTTTCCCAGGCGAGAAATTGGCAGCATGTTCAGAACCATGTTTCTGTGAATAACTCCTGAACCGTAAGTCCTAGACGCTCGCTCTTGGCTGCATTCGATTCAGCTCGTGGCAGCCAGTCTAAAAAACACTATCTTGGACTTCTCTGCATGTTTCCCAGGCGAGAAATTGGCAGCATGTTCAGAACCATGTTTCTGTGAATAACTCCTGAACCGTAAGTCCTAGACGCTCGATCTTGGCGGCATTCGTCTCAGCGCCTGGCAATTAGTATAGGAGCACTGTGTTTGACTTCTCTGGATGTTTCCCAGGCGAGTTATTGACAAGTAAATCCTAGACGCTCGATCTTGGTTATTTTCGCTTTCGCGGCTGGCAGTAAAAGAACCATGTTTCTGTGAATAACTCCTGAACCGTAAGTCCTAGACGCTCGCTCTTGGCTGCATTCGATTCAGCTCGTGGCAGCCAGTCTAAAAAACACTATCTTGGACTTCTCTGCATGTTTCCCAGGCGAGAAATTGGCAGCATGTTCAGAACATGTTTCTGTGAATAACTCCTGAACCGTAAGTCCTAGACGCTCGCTCTTGGCTGCATTCGATTCAGCTCGTGGCAGCCAGTCTAAAAAACACTATCTTGGACTTCTCTGCATGTTTCCCAGGCGAGAAATTGGCAGCATGTTCAGAACCATGTTTCTGTGAATAACTCCTGAACCGTAAGTCCTAGACGCTCGCTCTTGGCTGCATTCGATTCAGCTCGTGGCAGCCAGTCTAAAAAACACTATCTTGGACTTCTCTGCATGTTTCCCAGGCGAGAAATTGGCAGCATGTTCAGAACCATGTTTCTGTGAATAACTCCTGAACCGTAAGTCCTAGACGCTCGCTCTTGGCTGCATTCGATTCAGCTCGTGGCAGCCAGTCTAAAAAAACACTATCTTGGACTTCTCTGCATGTTTCCCAGGCGAGAAATTGGCAGCATGTTCAGAACCATGTTTCTGTGAATAACTCCTGAACCGTAAGTCCTAGACGCTCGCTCTTGGCTGCATTCGATTCAGCTCGTGGCAGCCAGTCTAAAAAACACTATTTTGGACTTCTCTGCATGTTTCCCAGGCGAGAAATTGGCAGCATGTTCAGAACCATGTTTCTGTGAATAACTCCTGAACCGTAAGTCCTAGACGCTCGCTCTTGGCTGCATTCGATTCAGCTCGTGGCAGCCAGTCTAAAAAACACTATCTTGGACTTCTCTGCATGTTTCCCAGGCGAGAAATTGGCAGCATGTTCAGAACCATGTTTCTGTGAATAACTCCTGAACCGTAAGTCCTAGACGCTCGATCTTGGCGGCATTCGTCTCAGCGCCTGGCAATTAGTATAGGAGCACTGTGTTTGACTTCTCTGGATGTTTCCCAGGCGAGTTATTGACAAGTAAATCCTAGACGCTCGATCTTGGTTATTTTCGCTTTCGCGGCTGGCAGTAAAAGAACCATGTTTCTGTGAATAACTCCTGAACCGTAAGTCCTAGACGCTCGCTCTTGGCTGCATTCGATTCAGCTCGTGGCAGCCAGTCTAAAAAACACTATCTTGGACTTCTCTGCATGTTTCCCAGGCGAGAAATTGGCAGCATGTTCAGAACCATGTTTCTGTGAATAACTCCTGAACCGTAAGTCCTAGACGCTCGATCTGGCGGCATTCGTCTCAGCGCCTGGCAATTAGTATAGGAGCACTGTGTTTGACTTCTCTGGATGTTTCCCAGGCGAGTTATTGACAAGTAAATCCTAGACGCTCGATCTTGGTTATTTTCGCTTTCGCGGCTGGCAGTAAAAGAACCATGTTTCTGTGAATAACTCCTGAACCGTAAGTCCTAGACGCTCGCTCTTGGCTGCATTCGATTCAGCTCGTGGCAGCCAGTCTAAAAAACACTATCTTGGACTTCTCTGCATGTTTCCCAGGCGAGCAATTGGCAGCATGTTCAGAACCATGTTTCTGTGAATAACTCCTGAACCGTAAGTCCTAGACGCTCGCTCTTGGCTGCATTCGATTCAGCTCGTGGCAGCCAGTCTAAAAAACACTATCTTGGACTTCTCTGCATGTTCCTAAGGCAAATGTTTCTAAAGCTAATTCTTGAACCGTAAGTCCTAGACGCTCGATCTTGGCGGCATTCGTCTCAGCGCCTGGCAATTAGTATAGGAGCACTGTGTTTGACTTCTCTGGATGTTTCCCAGGCGAGTTATTGACAAGTAAATCTAGACGCTCGATCTTGGTTATTTTCGCTTTCGCGGCTGGCAGTAAAAGAACCATGTTTCTGTGAATAACTCCTGAACCCGTAAGTCCTAGACGCTCGCTCTTGGCTGCATTCGATTCAGCTCGTGGCAGCCAGTCTAAAAACACTATCTTGGACTTCTCTGCATGTTTCCCAGGCGAGCAATTGGCAGCATGTTCAGAACCATGTTTCTGTGAATAACTCCTGAACCGTAAGTCCTAGACGCTCGCTCTTGGCTGCATTCGATTCAGCTCGTGGCAGCCAGTCTAAAAAACACTATCTTGGACTTCTCTGCATGTTTCCCAGGCGAGAAATTGGCAGCATGTTCAGAACCATGTTTCTGTGAATAACTCCTGAACCGTAAGTCCTAGACGCTCGATCTTGGCGGCATTCGTCTCAGCGCCTGGCAATTAGTATAGGAGCACTGTGTTTGACTTCTCTGGATGTTTCCCAGGCGAGTTATTGACAAGTAAATCCTAGACGCTCGATCTTGGTTATTTTCGCTTTCGCGGCTGGCAGTAAAAGAACCATGTTTCTGTGAATAACTCCTGAACCGTAAGTCCTAGACGCTCGCTCTTGGCTGCATTCGATTCAGCTCGTGGCAGCCAGTCTAAAAAACACTATCTTGGACTTCTCTGCATGTTTCCCAGGCGAGAAATTGGCAGCATGTTCAGAACCATGTTTCTGTGAATAACTCCTGAACCGTAAGTCCTAGACGCTCGATCTTGGCGGCATTCGTCTCAGCGCCTGGCAATTAGTATAGGAGCACTGTGTTTGACTTCTCTGGATGTTTCCCAGGCGAGTTATTGACAAGTAAATCCTAGACGCTCGATCTTGGTTATTTTTCGCTTTCGCGGCTGGCAGTAAAAGAACCATGTTTCTGTGAATAACTCCTGAACCGTAAGTCCTAGACGCTCGCTCTTGGCTGCATTCGATTCAGCTCGTGGCAGCCAGTCTAAAAACACTATCTTGGACTTCTCTGCATGTTTCCCAGGCGAGAAATTGGCAGCATGTTCAGAACCATGTTTCTGTGAATAACTCCTGAACCGTAAGTCCTAGACGCTCGCTCTTGGCTGCATTCGATTCAGCTCGTGGCAGCCAGTCTAAAAAACACTATCTTGGACTTCTCTGCATGTTTCCCAGGCGAGCAATTGGCAGCATGTTCAGAACCATGTTTCTGTGAATAACTCCTGAACCGTAAGTCCTAGACGCTCGCTCTGGCTGCATTCGATTCAGCTCGTGGCAGCCAGTCTAAAAAACACTATCTTGGACTTCTCTGCATGTTTCCCAGGCGAGAAATTGGCAGCATGTTCAGAACCATGTTTCTGTGAATAACTCCTGAACCGTAAGTCCTAGACGCTCGCTCTTGGCTGCATTCGATTCAGCTCGTGGCAGCCAGTCTAAAAAACACTATCTTGGACTTCTCTGCATGTTTCCCAGGCGAGAAATTGGCAGCATGTTCAGAACCATGTTTCTGTGAATAACTCCTGAACCGTAAGTCCTAGACGCTCGATCTTGGCGGCATTCGTCTCAGCGCCTGGCAATTAGTATAGGAGCACTGTGTTTGACTTCTCTGGATGTTTCCCAGGCGAGTTATTGACAAGTAAATCCTAGACGCTCGATCTTGGTTATTTTCGCTTTCGCGGCTGGCAGTAAAAGAACCATGTTTCTGTGAATAACTCCTGAACCGTAAGTCCTAGACGCTCGCTCTTGGCTGCATTCGATTCAGCTCGTGGCAGCCAGTCTAAAAAACACTATCTTGGACTTCTCTGCATGTTTCCCAGGCGAGAAATTGGCAGCATGTTCAGAACCATGTTTCTGTGAATAACTCCTGAACCGTAAGTCCTAGACGCTCGCTCTTGGCTGCATTCGATTCAGCTCGTGGCAGCCAGTCTAAAAAACACTATCTTGGACTTCTCTGCATGTTTCCCAGGCGAGAAATTGGCAGCATGTTCAGAACCATGTTTCTGTGAATAACTCCTGAACCGTAAGTCCTAGACGCTCGATCTTGGCGGCATTCGTCTCAGCGCCTGGCAATTAGTATAGGAGCACTGTGTTTGACTTCTCTGGATGTTTCCCAGGCGAGTTATTGACAAGTAAATCCTAGACGCTCGATCTTGGTTATTTTCGCTTTCGCGGCTGGCAGTAAAAGAACCATGTTTCTGTGAATAACTCCTGAACCGTAAGTCCTAGACGCTCGCTCTTGGCTGCATTCGATTCAGCTCGTGGCAGCCAGTCTAAAAAACACTATCTTGGACTTCTCTGCATGTTTCCCAGGCGAGAAATTGGCAGCATGTTCAGAACCATGTTTCTGTGAATAACTCCTGAACCGTAAGTCCTAGACGCTCGCTCTTGGCTGCATTCGAATTCAGCTCGTGGCAGCCAGTCTAAAAAACACTATCTTGGACTTCTCTGCATGTTTCCCAGGCGAGAAATTGGCAGCATGTTCAGAACCATGTTTCTGTGAATAACTCCTGAACCGTAAGTCCTAGACGCTCGCTCTTGGCTGCATTCGATTCAGCTCGTGGCAGCCAGTCTAAAAAACACTATCTTGGACTTCTCTGCATGTTTCCCAGGCGAGAAATTGGCAGCATGTTCAGAACCATGTTTCTGTGAATAACTCCTGAACCGTAAGTCCTAGACGCTCGCTCTTGGCTGCATTCGATTCAGCTCGTGGCAGCCAGTCTAAAAAACACTATCTTGGACTTCTCTGCATGTTTCCCAGGCGAGAAATTGGCAGCATGTTCAGAACCATGTTTCTGTGAATAACTCCTGAACCGTAAGTCCTAGACGCTCGCTCTTGGCTGCATTCGATTCAGCTCGTGGCAGCCAGTCTAAAAAACACTATCTTGGACTTCTCTGCATGTTTCCCAGGCGAGAAATTGGCAGCATGTTCAGAACCATGTTTCTGTGAATAACTCCTGAACCGTAAGTCCTAGACGCTCGCTCTTGGCTGCATTCGATTCAGCTCGTGGCAGCCAGTCTAAAAAACACTATCTTGGACTTCTCTGCATGTTTCCCAGGCGAGCAATTGGCAGCATGTTCAGAACCATGTTTCTGTGAATAACTCCTGAACCGTAAGTCCTAGACGCTCGCTCTTGGCTGCATTCGATTCAGCTCGTGGCAGCCAGTCTAAAAAACACTATCTTGGACTTCTCTGCATGTTTCCCAGGCGAGAAATTGGCAGCATGTTCAGAACCATGTTTCTGTGAATAACTCCTGAACCGTAAGTCCTAGACGCTCGATCTTGGCGGCATTCGTCTCAGCGCCTGGCAATTAGTATAGGAGCACTGTGTTTGACTTCTCTGGATGTTTCCCAGGCGAGTTATTGACAAGTAAATCCTAGACGCTCGATCTTGGTTATTTTCGCTTTCGCGGCTGGCAGTAAAAGAACCATGTTTCTGTGAATAACTCCTGAACCGTAAGTCCTAGACGCTCGCTCTTGGCTGCATTCGATTCAGCTCGTGGCAGCCAGTCTAAAAAACACTATCTTGGACTTCTCTGCATGTTTCCCAGGCGAGAAATTGGCAGCATGTTCAGAACCATGTTTCTGTGAATAACTCCTGAACCGTAAGTCCTAGACGCTCGATCTTGGCGGCATTCGTCTCAGCGCCTGGCAATTAGTATAGGAGCACTGTGTTTGACTTCTCTGGATGTTTCCCAGGCGAGTTATTGACAAGTAAATCCTAGACGCTCGATCTTGGTTATTTTCGCTTTCGCGGCTGGCAGTAAAAGAACCATGTTTCTGTGAATAACTCCTGAACCGTAAGTCCTAGACGCTCGCTCTTGGCTGCATTCGATTCAGCTCGTGGCAGCCAGTCTAAAAAACACTATCTTGGACTTCTCTGCATGTTTCCAGGCGAGCAATTGGCAGCATGTTCAGAACCATGTTTCTGTGAATAACTCCTGAACCGTAAGTCCTAGACGCTCGCTCTTGGCTGCATTCGATTCAGCTCGTGGCAGCCAGTCTAAAAAACACTATCTTGGACTTCTCTGCATGTTCCTAAGGCAAATGTTTCTAAAGCTAATTCTTGAACCGTAAGTCCTAGACGCTCGATCTTGGCGGCATTCGTCTCAGCGCCTGGCAATTAGTATAGGAGCACTGTGTTTGACTTCTCTGGATGTTTCCCAGGCGAGTTATTGACAAGTAAATCCTAGACGCTCGATCTTGGTTATTTCGCTTTCGCGGCTGGCAGTAAAAGAACCATGTTTCTGTGAATAACTCCTGAACCGTAAGTCCTAGACGCTCGCTCTTGGCTGCATTCGATTCAGCTCGTGGCAGCCAGTCTAAAAAACACTATCTTGGACTTCTCTGCATGTTTCCCAGGCGAGCAATTGGCAGCATGTTCAGAACCATGTTTCTGTGAATAACTCCTGAACCGTAAGTCCTAGACGCTCGCTCTTGGCTGCATTCGATTCAGCTCGTGGCAGCCAGTCTAAAAAACACTATCTTGGACTTCTCTGCATGTTTCCCAGGCGAGAAATTGGCAGCATGTTCAGAACCATGTTTCTGTGAATAACTCCTGAACCGTAAGTCCTAGACGCTCGATCTTGCGGCATTCGTCTCAGCGCCTGGCAATTAGTATAGGAGCACTGTGTTTGACTTCTCTG
>NW_027463087.1:0-51847 GCF_050947455.1 Rhinoderma darwinii
ACTTCTCTGCATGTTCCTAAGGCAAATGTTTCTAAAGCTAATTCTTGAACCGTAAGTCCTAGACGCTCGATCTTGGCGGCATTCGTCTCAGCGCCTGGCAATTAGTATAGGAGCACTGTGTTTGACTTCTCTGGATGTTTCCCAGGCGAGTTATTGACAAGTAAATCCTAGACGCTCGATCTTGGTTATTTTCGCTTTCGCGGCTGGCAGTAAAAGAACCATGTTTCTGTGAATAACTCCTGAACCGTAAGTCCTAGACGCTCGCTCTTGGCTGCATTCGATTCAGCTCGTGGCAGCCAGTCTAAAAAACACTATCTTGGACTTCTCTGCATGTTTCCCAGGCGAGCAATTGGCAGCATGTTCAGAACCATGTTTCTGTGAATAACTCCTGAACCGTAAGTCCTAGACGCTCGCTCTTGGCTGCATTCGATTCAGCTCGTGGCAGCCAGTCTAAAAAACACTATCTTGGACTTCTCTGCATGTTCCTAAGGCAAATGTTTCTAAAGCTAATTCTTGAACCGTAAGTCCTAGACGCTCGATCTTGGCGGCATTCGTCTCAGCGCCTGGCAATTAGTATAGGAGCACTGTGTTTGACTTCTCTGGATGTTTCCCAGGCGAGTTATTGACAAGTAAATCCTAGACGCTCGATCTTGGTTATTTTCGCTTTCGCGGCTGGCAGTAAAAGAACCATGTTTCTGTGAATAACTCCTGAACCGTAAGTCCTAGACGCTCGCTCTTGGCTGCATTCGATTCAGCTCGTGGCAGCCAGTCTAAAAAACACTATCTTGGACTTCTCTGCATGTTTCCCAGGCGAGCAATTGGCAGCATGTTCAGAACCATGTTTCTGTGAATAACTCCTGAACCGTAAGTCCTAGACGCTCGCTCTTGGCTGCATTCGATTCAGCTCGTGGCAGCCAGTCTAAAAAACACTATCTTGGACTTCTCTGCATGTTTCCCAGGCGAGAAATTGGCAGCATGTTCAGAACCATGTTTCTGTGAATAACTCCTGAACCGTAAGTCCTAGACGCTCGCTCTTGGCTGCATTCGATTCAGCTCGTGGCAGCCAGTCTAAAAAACACTATCTTGGACTTCTCTGCATGTTTCCCAGACGAGAAATTGGCAGCATGTTCAGAACCATGTTTCTGTGAATAACTCCTGAACCGTAAGTCCTAGACGCTCGCTCTTGGCTGCATTCGATTCAGCTCGTGGCAGCCAGTCTAAAAAACACTATCTTGGACTTCTCTGCATGTTTCCCAGGCGAGAAATTGGCAGCATGTTCAGAACCATGTTTCTGTGAATAACTCCTGAACCGTAAGTCCTAGACGCTCGCTCTTGGCTGCATTCGATTCAGCTCGTGGCAGCCAGTCTAAAAAACACTATTTTGGACTTCTCTGCATGTTTCCCAGGCGAGCAATTGGCAGCATGTTCAGAACCATGTTTCTGTGAATAACTCCTGAACCGTAAGTCCTAGACGCTCGCTCTTGGCTGCATTCGATTCAGCTCGTGGCAGCCAGTCTAAAAAACACTATCTTGGACTTCTCTGCATGTTTCCCAGGCGAGAAATTGGCAGCATGTTCAGAACCATGTTTCTGTGAATAACTCCTGAACCGTAAGTCCTAGACGCTCGATCTTGGCGGCATTCGTCTCAGCGCCTGGCAATTAGTATAGGAGCACTGTGTTTGACTTCTCTGGATGTTTCCCAGGCGAGTTATTGACAAGTAAATCCTAGACGCTCGATCTTGGTTATTTTCGCTTTCGCGGCTGGCAGTAAAAGAACCATGTTTCTGTGAATAACTCCTGAACCGTAAGTCCTAGACGCTCGCTCTTGGCTGCATTCGATTCAGCTCGTGGCAGCCAGTCTAAAAAACACTATCTTGGACTTCTCTGCATGTTTCCCAGGCGAGAAATTGGCAGCATGTTCAGAACCATGTTTCTGTGAATAACTCCTGAACCGTAAGTCCTAGACGCTCGATCTTGGCGGCATTCGTCTCAGCGCCTGGCAATTAGTATAGGAGCACTGTGTTTGACTTCTCTGGATGTTTCCCAGGCGAGTTATTGACAAGTAAATCCTAGACGCTCGATCTTGGTTATTTTCGCTTTCGCGGCTGGCAGTAAAAGAACCATGTTTCTGTGAATAACTCCTGAACCGTAAGTCCTAGACGCTCGCTCTTGGCTGCATTCGATTCAGCTCGTGGCAGCCAGTCTAAAAAACACTATCTTGGACTTCTCTGCATGTTTCCCAGGCGAGAAATTGGCAGCATGTTCAGAACCATGTTTCTGTGAATAACTCCTGAACCGTAAGTCCTAGACGCTCGCTCTTGGCTGCATTCGATTCAGCTCGTGGCAGCCAGTCTAAAAAACACTATCTTGGACTTCTCTGCATGTTTCCCAGGCGAGAAATTGGCAGCATGTTCAGAACCATGTTTCTGTGAATAACTCCTGAACCGTAAGTCCTAGACGCTCGCTCTTGGCTGCATTCGATTCAGCTCGTGGCAGCCAGTCTAAAAAACACTATCTTGGACTTCTCTGCATGTTTCCCAGGCGAGAAATTGGCAGCATGTTCAGAACCATGTTTCTGTGAATAACTCCTGAACCGTAAGTCCTAGACGCTCGATCTTGGCGGCATTCGTCTCAGCGCCTGGCAATTAGTATAGGAGCACTGTGTTTGACTTCTCTGGATGTTTCCCAGGCGAGTTATTGACAAGTAAATCCTAGACGCTCGATCTTGGTTATTTTCGCTTTCGCGGCTGGCAGTAAAAGAACCATGTTTCTGTGAATAACTCCTGAACCGTAAGTCCTAGACGCTCGCTCTTGGCTGCATTCGATTCAGCTCGTGGCAGCCAGTCTAAAAAACACTATCTTGGACTTCTCTGCATGTTTCCCAGGCGAGCAATTGGCAGCATGTTCAGAACCATGTTTCTGTGAATAACTCCTGAACCGTAAGTCCTAGACGCTCGCTCTTGGCTGCATTCGATTCAGCTCGTGGCAGCCAGTCTAAAAAACACTATCTTGGACTTCTCTGCATGTTTCCCAGGCGAGCAATTGGCAGCATGTTCAGAACCATGTTTCTGTGAATAACTCCTGAACCGTAAGTCCTAGACGCTCGCTCTTGGCTGCATTCGATTCAGCTCGTGGCAGCCAGTCTAAAAAACACTATCTTGGACTTCTCTGCATGTTCCTAAGGCAAATGTTTCTAAAGCTAATTCTTGAACCGTAAGTCCTAGACGCTCGATCTTGGCGGCATTCGTCTCAGCGCCTGGCAATTAGTATAGGAGCACTGTGTTTGACTTCTCTGGATGTTTCCCAGGCGAGTTATTGACAAGTAAATCCTAGACGCTCGATCTTGGTTATTTTCGCTTTCGCGGCTGGCAGTAAAAGAACCATGTTTCTGTGAATAACTCCTGAACCGTAAGTCCTAGACGCTCGCTCTTGGCTGCATTCGATTCAGCTCGTGGCAGCCAGTCTAAAAACACTATCTTGGACTTCTCTGCATGTTTCCCAGGCGAGCAATTGGCAGCATGTTCAGAACCATGTTTCTGTGAATAACTCCTGAACCGTAAGTCCTAGACGCTCGCTCTTGGCTGCATTCGATTCAGCTCGTGGCAGCCAGTCTAAAAAACACTATCTTGGACTTCTCTGCATGTTTCCCAGGCGAGAAATTGGCAGCATGTTCAGAACCATGTTTCTGTGAATAACTCCTGAACCGTAAGTCCTAGACGCTCGCTCTTGGCTGCATTCGATTCAGCTCGTGGCAGCCAGTCTAAAAAACACTATCTTGGACTTCTCTGCATGTTTCCCAGGCGAGAAATTGGCAGCATGTTCAGAACCATGTTTCTGTGAATAACTCCTGAACCGTAAGTCCTAGACGCTCGCTCTTGGCTGCATTCGATTCAGCTCGTGGCAGCCAGTCTAAAAAACACTATCTTGGACTTCTCTGCATGTTTCCCAGGCGAGCAATTGGCAGCATGTTCAGAACCATGTTTCTGTGAATAACTCCTGAACCGTAAGTCCTAGACGCTCGCTCTTGGCTGCATTCGATTCAGCTCGTGGCAGCCAGTCTAAAAAACACTATCTTGGACTTCTCTGCATGTTTCCCAGGCGAGAAATTGGCAGCATGTTCAGAACCATGTTTCTGTGAATAACTCCTGAACCGTAAGTCCTAGACGCTCGATCTTGGCGGCATTCGTCTCAGCGCCTGGCAATTAGTATAGGAGCACTGTGTTTGACTTCTCTGGATGTTTCCCAGGCGAGTTATTGACAAGTAAATCCTAGACGCTCGATCTTGGTTATTTTCGCTTTCGCGGCTGGCAGTAAAAGAACCATGTTTCTGTGAATAACTCCTGAACCGTAAGTCCTAGACGCTCGCTCTTGGCTGCATTCGATTCAGCTCGTGGCAGCCAGTCTAAAAAACACTATCTTGGACTTCTCTGCATGTTTCCCAGGCGAGAAATTGGCAGCATGTTCAGAACCATGTTTCTGTGAATAACTCCTGAACCGTAAGTCCTAGACGCTCGATCTTGGCGGCATTCGTCTCAGCGCCTGGCAATTAGTATAGGAGCACTGTGTTTGACTTCTCTGGATGTTTCCCAGGCGAGTTATTGACAAGTAAATCCTAGACGCTCGATCTTGGTTATTTTCGCTTTCGCGGCTGGCAGTAAAAGAACCATGTTTCTGTGAATAACTCCTGAACCGTAAGTCCTAGACGCTCGCTCTTGGCTGCATTCGATTCAGCTCGTGGCAGCCAGTCTAAAAAACACTATCTTGGACTTCTCTGCATGTTTCCCAGGCGAGAAATTGGCAGCATGTTCAGAACCATGTTTCTGTGAATAACTCCTGAACCGTAAGTCCTAGACGCTCGCTCTTGGCTGCATTCGATTCAGCTCGTGGCAGCCAGTCTAAAAAACACTATCTTGGACTTCTCTGCATGTTTCCCAGGCGAGCAATTGGCAGCATGTTCAGAACCATGTTTCTGTGAATAACTCCTGAACCGTAAGTCCTAGACGCTCGCTCTTGGCTGCATTCGATTCAGCTCGTGGCAGCCAGTCTAAAAAACACTATCTTGGACTTCTCTGCATGTTTCCCAGGCGAGAAATTGGCAGCATGTTCAGAACCATGTTTCTGTGAATAACTCCTGAACCGTAAGTCCTAGACGCTCGATCTTGGCGGCATTCGTCTCAGCGCCTGGCAATTAGTATAGGAGCACTGTGTTTGACTTCTCTGGATGTTTCCCAGGCGAGTTATTGACAAGTAAATCCTAGACGCTCGATCTTGGTTATTTTCGCTTTCGCGGCTGGCAGTAAAAGAACCATGTTTCTGTGAATAACTCCTGAACCGTAAGTCCTAGACGCTCGCTCTTGGCTGCATTCGATTCAGCTCGTGGCAGCCAGTCTAAAAAACACTATCTTGGACTTCTCTGCATGTTTCCCAGACGAGAAATTGGCAGCATGTTCAGAACCATGTTTCTGTGAATAACTCCTGAACCGTAAGTCCTAGACGCTCGATCTTGGCGGCATTCGTCTCAGCGCCTGGCAATTAGTATAGGAGCACTGTGTTTGACTTCTCTGGATGTTTCCCAGGCGAGTTATTGACAAGTAAATCCTAGACGCTCGATCTTGGTTATTTTCGCTTTCGCGGCTGGCAGTAAAAGAACCATGTTTCTGTGAATAACTCCTGAACCGTAAGTCCTAGACGCTCGCTCTTGGCTGCATTCGATTCAGCTCGTGGCAGCCAGTCTAAAAAACACTATCTTGGACTTCTCTGCATGTTTCCCAGGCGAGCAATTGGCAGCATGTTCAGAACCATGTTTCTGTGAATAACTCCTGAACCGTAAGTCCTAGACGCTCGCTCTTGGCTGCATTCGATTCAGCTCGTGGCAGCCAGTCTAAAAAACACTATCTTGGACTTCTCTGCATGTTCCTAAGGCAAATGTTTCTAAAGCTAATTCTTGAACCGTAAGTCCTAGACGCTCGATCTTGGCGGCATTCGTCTCAGCGCCTGGCAATTAGTATAGGAGCACTGTGTTTGACTTCTCTGGATGTTTCCCAGGCGAGTTATTGACAAGTAAATCCTAGACGCTCGATCTTGGTTATTTTCGCTTTCGCGGCTGGCAGTAAAAGAACCATGTTTCTGTGAATAACTCCTGAACCGTAAGTCCTAGACGCTCGCTCTTGGCTGCATTCGATTCAGCTCGTGGCAGCCAGTCTAAAAAACACTATCTTGGACTTCTCTGCATGTTTCCCAGGCGAGCAATTGGCAGCATGTTCAGAACCATGTTTCTGTGAATAACTCCTGAACCGTAAGTCCTAGACGCTCGCTCTTGGCTGCATTCGATTCAGCTCGTGGCAGCCAGTCTAAAAAACACTATCTTGGACTTCTCTGCATGTTTCCCAGGCGAGAAATTGGCAGCATGTTCAGAACCATGTTTCTGTGAATAACTCCTGAACCGTAAGTCCTAGACGCTCGCTCTTGGCTGCATTCGATTCAGCTCGTGGCAGCCAGTCTAAAAAACACTATCTTGGACTTCTCTGCATGTTTCCCAGACGAGAAATTGGCAGCATGTTCAGAACCATGTTTCTGTGAATAACTCCTGAACCGTAAGTCCTAGACGCTCGCTCTTGGCTGCATTCGATTCAGCTCGTGGCAGCCAGTCTAAAAAACACTATCTTGGACTTCTCTGCATGTTTCCCAGGCGAGAAATTGGCAGCATGTTCAGAACCATGTTTCTGTGAATAACTCCTGAACCGTAAGTCCTAGACGCTCGCTCTTGGCTGCATTCGATTCAGCTCGTGGCAGCCAGTCTAAAAAACACTATCTTGGACTTCTCTGCATGTTTCCCAGGCGAGCAATTGGCAGCATGTTCAGAACCATGTTTCTGTGAATAACTCCTGAACCGTAAGTCCTAGACGCTCGCTCTTGGCTGCATTCGATTCAGCTCGTGGCAGCCAGTCTAAAAAACACTATCTTGGACTTCTCTGCATGTTTCCCAGGCGAGAAATTGGCAGCATGTTCAGAACCATGTTTCTGTGAATAACTCCTGAACCGTAAGTCCTAGACGCTCGATCTTGGCGGCATTCGTCTCAGCGCCTGGCAATTAGTATAGGAGCACTGTGTTTGACTTCTCTGGATGTTTCCCAGGCGAGTTATTGACAAGTAAATCCTAGACGCTCGATCTTGGTTATTTTCGCTTTCGCGGCTGGCAGTAAAAGAACCATGTTTCTGTGAATAACTCCTGAACCGTAAGTCCTAGACGCTCGCTCTTGGCTGCATTCGATTCAGCTCGTGGCAGCCAGTCTAAAAAACACTATCTTGGACTTCTCTGCATGTTTCCCAGGCGAGAAATTGGCAGCATGTTCAGAACCATGTTTCTGTGAATAACTCCTGAACCGTAAGTCCTAGACGCTCGATCTTGGCGGCATTCGTCTCAGCGCCTGGCAATTAGTATAGGAGCACTGTGTTTGACTTCTCTGGATGTTTCCCAGGCGAGTTATTGACAAGTAAATCCTAGACGCTCGATCTTGGTTATTTTCGCTTTCGCGGCTGGCAGTAAAAGAACCATGTTTCTGTGAATAACTCCTGAACCGTAAGTCCTAGACGCTCGCTCTTGGCTGCATTCGATTCAGCTCGTGGCAGCCAGTCTAAAAAACACTATCTTGGACTTCTCTGCATGTTTCCCAGGCGAGAAATTGGCAGCATGTTCAGAACCATGTTTCTGTGAATAACTCCTGAACCGTAAGTCCTAGACGCTCGCTCTTGGCTGCATTCGATTCAGCTCGTGGCAGCCAGTCTAAAAAACACTATCTTGGACTTCTCTGCATGTTTCCCAGGCGAGAAATTGGCAGCATGTTCAGAACCATGTTTCTGTGAATAACTCCTGAACCGTAAGTCCTAGACGCTCGCTCTTGGCTGCATTCGATTCAGCTCGTGGCAGCCAGTCTAAAAAACACTATCTTGGACTTCTCTGCATGTTTCCCAGGCGAGAAATTGGCAGCATGTTCAGAACCATGTTTCTGTGAATAACTCCTGAACCGTAAGTCCTAGACGCTCGATCTTGGCGGCATTCGTCTCAGCGCCTGGCAATTAGTATAGGAGCACTGTGTTTGACTTCTCTGGATGTTTCCCAGGCGAGTTATTGACAAGTAAATCCTAGACGCTCGATCTTGGTTATTTTCGCTTTCGCGGCTGGCAGTAAAAGAACCATGTTTCTGTGAATAACTCCTGAACCGTAAGTCCTAGACGCTCGCTCTTGGCTGCATTCGATTCAGCTCGTGGCAGCCAGTCTAAAAAACACTATCTTGGACTTCTCTGCATGTTTCCCAGGCGAGCAATTGGCAGCATGTTCAGAACCATGTTTCTGTGAATAACTCCTGAACCGTAAGTCCTAGACGCTCGCTCTTGGCTGCATTCGATTCAGCTCGTGGCAGCCAGTCTAAAAAACACTATCTTGGACTTCTCTGCATGTTCCTAAGGCAAATGTTTCTAAAGCTAATTCTTGAACCGTAAGTCCTAGACGCTCGATCTTGGCGGCATTCGTCTCAGCGCCTGGCAATTAGTATAGGAGCACTGTGTTTGACTTCTCTGGATGTTTCCCAGGCGAGTTATTGACAAGTAAATCCTAGACGCTCGATCTTGGTTATTTTCGCTTTCGCGGCTGGCAGTAAAAGAACCATGTTTCTGTGAATAACTCCTGAACCGTAAGTCCTAGACGCTCGCTCTTGGCTGCATTCGATTCAGCTCGTGGCAGCCAGTCTAAAAAACACTATCTTGGACTTCTCTGCATGTTTCCCAGGCGAGAAATTGGCAGCATGTTCAGAACCATGTTTCTGTGAATAACTCCTGAACCGTAAGTCCTAGACGCTCGCTCTTGGCTGCATTCGATTCAGCTCGTGGCAGCCAGTCTAAAAAACACTATCTTGGACTTCTCTGCATGTTTCCCAGGCGAGAAATTGGCAGCATGTTCAGAACCATGTTTCTGTGAATAACTCCTGAACCGTAAGTCCTAGACGCTCGATCTTGGCGGCATTCGTCTCAGCGCCTGGCAATTAGTATAGGAGCACTGTGTTTGACTTCTCTGGATGTTTCCCAGGCGAGTTATTGACAAGTAAATCCTAGACGCTCGATCTTGGTTATTTTCGCTTTCGCGGCTGGCAGTAAAAGAACCATGTTTCTGTGAATAACTCCTGAACCGTAAGTCCTAGACGCTCGCTCTTGGCTGCATTCGATTCAGCTCGTGGCAGCCAGTCTAAAAAACACTATCTTGGACTTCTCTGCATGTTTCACAGACGAGAAATTGGCAGCATGTTCAGAACCATGTTTCTGTGAATAACTCCTGAACCGTAAGTCCTAGACGCTCGATCTTGGCGGCATTCGTCTCAGCGCCTGGCAATTAGTATAGGAGCACTGTGTTTGACTTCTCTGGATGTTTCCCAGGCGAGTTATTGACAAGTAAATCCTAGACGCTCGATCTTGGTTATTTTCGCTTTCGCGGCTGGCAGTAAAAGAACCATGTTTCTGTGAATAACTCCTGAACCGTAAGTCCTAGACGCTCGCTCTTGGCTGCATTCGATTCAGCTCGTGGCAGCCAGTCTAAAAAACACTATCTTGGACTTCTCTGCATGTTTCCCAGGCGAGCAATTGGCAGCATGTTCAGAACCATGTTTCTGTGAATAACTCCTGAACCGTAAGTCCTAGACGCTCGCTCTTGGCTGCATTCGATTCAGCTCGTGGCAGCCAGTCTAAAAAACACTATCTTGGACTTCTCTGCATGTTCCTAAGGCAAATGTTTCTAAAGCTAATTCTTGAACCGTAAGTCCTAGACGCTCGATCTTGGCGGCATTCGTCTCAGCGCCTGGCAATTAGTATAGGAGCACTGTGTTTGACTTCTCTGGATGTTTCCCAGGCGAGTTATTGACAAGTAAATCCTAGACGCTCGATCTTGGTTATTTTCGCTTTCGCGGCTGGCAGTAAAAGAACCATGTTTCTGTGAATAACTCCTGAACCGTAAGTCCTAGACGCTCGCTCTTGGCTGCATTCGATTCAGCTCGTGGCAGCCAGTCTAAAAAACACTATCTTGGACTTCTCTGCATGTTTCCCAGGCGAGCAATTGGCAGCATGTTCAGAACCATGTTTCTGTGAATAACTCCTGAACCGTAAGTCCTAGACGCTCGCTCTTGGCTGCATTCGATTCAGCTCGTGGCAGCCAGTCTAAAAAACACTATCTTGGACTTCTCTGCATGTTTCCCAGGCGAGAAATTGGCAGCATGTTCAGAACCATGTTTCTGTGAATAACTCCTGAACCGTAAGTCCTAGACGCTCGCTCTTGGCTGCATTCGATTCAGCTCGTGGCAGCCAGTCTAAAAAACACTATCTTGGACTTCTCTGCATGTTTCCCAGGCGAGAAATTGGCAGCATGTTCAGAACCATGTTTCTGTGAATAACTCCTGAACCGTAAGTCCTAGACGCTCGCTCTTGGCTGCATTCGATTCAGCTCGTGGCAGCCAGTCTAAAAAACACTATCTTGGACTTCTCTGCATGTTTCCCAGGCGAGAAATTGGCAGCATGTTCAGAACCATGTTTCTGTGAATAACTCCTGAACCGTAAGTCCTAGACGCTCGCTCTTGGCTGCATTCGATTCAGCTCGTGGCAGCCAGTCTAAAAAACACTATCTTGGACTTCTCTGCATGTTTCCCAGGCGAGCAATTGGCAGCATGTTCAGAACCATGTTTCTGTGAATAACTCCTGAACCGTAAGTCCTAGACGCTCGCTCTTGGCTGCATTCGATTCAGCTCGTGGCAGCCAGTCTAAAAAACACTATCTTGGACTTCTCTGCATGTTTCCCAGGCGAGAAATTGGCAGCATGTTCAGAACCATGTTTCTGTGAATAACTCCTGAACCGTAAGTCCTAGACGCTCGATCTTGGCGGCATTCGTCTCAGCGCCTGGCAATTAGTATAGGAGCACTGTGTTTGACTTCTCTGGATGTTTCCCAGGCGAGTTATTGACAAGTAAATCCTAGACGCTCGATCTTGGTTATTTTCGCTTTCGCGGCTGGCAGTAAAAGAACCATGTTTCTGTGAATAACTCCTGAACCGTAAGTCCTAGACGCTCGCTCTTGGCTGCATTCGATTCAGCTCGTGGCAGCCAGTCTAAAAAACACTATCTTGGACTTCTCTGCATGTTTCCCAGGCGAGAAATTGGCAGCATGTTCAGAACCATGTTTCTGTGAATAACTCCTGAACCGTAAGTCCTAGACGCTCGATCTTGGCGGCATTCGTCTCAGCGCCTGGCAATTAGTATAGGAGCACTGTGTTTGACTTCTCTGGATGTTTCCCAGGCGAGTTATTGACAAGTAAATCCTAGACGCTCGATCTTGGTTATTTTCGCTTTCGCGGCTGGCAGTAAAAGAACCATGTTTCTGTGAATAACTCCTGAACCGTAAGTCCTAGACGCTCGCTCTTGGCTGCATTCGATTCAGCTCGTGGCAGCCAGTCTAAAAAACACTATCTTGGACTTCTCTGCATGTTTCCCAGGCGAGAAATTGGCAGCATGTTCAGAACCATGTTTCTGTGAATAACTCCTGAACCGTAAGTCCTAGACGCTCGCTCTTGGCTGCATTCGATTCAGCTCGTGGCAGCCAGTCTAAAAAACACTATCTTGGACTTCTCTGCATGTTTCCCAGGCGAGAAATTGGCAGCATGTTCAGAACCATGTTTCTGTGAATAACTCCTGAACCGTAAGTCCTAGACGCTCGCTCTTGGCTGCATTCGATTCAGCTCGTGGCAGCCAGTCTAAAAAACACTATCTTGGACTTCTCTGCATGTTTCCCAGGCGAGAAATTGGCAGCATGTTCAGAACCATGTTTCTGTGAATAACTCCTGAACCGTAAGTCCTAGACGCTCGATCTTGGCGGCATTCGTCTCAGCGCCTGGCAATTAGTATAGGAGCACTGTGTTTGACTTCTCTGGATGTTTCCCAGGCGAGTTATTGACAAGTAAATCCTAGACGCTCGATCTTGGTTATTTTCGCTTTCGCGGCTGGCAGTAAAAGAACCATGTTTCTGTGAATAACTCCTGAACCGTAAGTCCTAGACGCTCGCTCTTGGCTGCATTCGATTCAGCTCGTGGCAGCCAGTCTAAAAAACACTATCTTGGACTTCTCTGCATGTTTCCCAGGCGAGCAATTGGCAGCATGTTCAGAACCATGTTTCTGTGAATAACTCCTGAACCGTAAGTCCTAGACGCTCGCTCTTGGCTGCATTCGATTCAGCTCGTGGCAGCCAGTCTAAAAAACACTATCTTGGACTTCTCTGCATGTTCCTAAGGCAAATGTTTCTAAAGCTAATTCTTGAACCGTAAGTCCTAGACGCTCGATCTTGGCGGCATTCGTCTCAGCGCCTGGCAATTAGTATAGGAGCACTGTGTTTGACTTCTCTGGATGTTTCCCAGGCGAGTTATTGACAAGTAAATCCTAGACGCTCGATCTTGGTTATTTTCGCTTTCGCGGCTGGCAGTAAAAGAACCATGTTTCTGTGAATAACTCCTGAACCGTAAGTCCTAGACGCTCGCTCTTGGCTGCATTCGATTCAGCTCGTGGCAGCCAGTCTAAAAAACACTATCTTGGACTTCTCTGCATGTTTCCCAGGCGAGAAATTGGCAGCATGTTCAGAACCATGTTTCTGTGAATAACTCCTGAACCGTAAGTCCTAGACGCTCGCTCTTGGCTGCATTCGATTCAGCTCGTGGCAGCCAGTCTAAAAAACACTATCTTGGACTTCTCTGCATGTTTCCCAGGCGAGAAATTGGCAGCATGTTCAGAACCATGTTTCTGTGAATAACTCCTGAACCGTAAGTCCTAGACGCTCGATCTTGGCGGCATTCGTCTCAGCGCCTGGCAATTAGTATAGGAGCACTGTGTTTGACTTCTCTGGATGTTTCCCAGGCGAGTTATTGACAAGTAAATCCTAGACGCTCGATCTTGGTTATTTTCGCTTTCGCGGCTGGCAGTAAAAGAACCATGTTTCTGTGAATAACTCCTGAACCGTAAGTCCTAGACGCTCGCTCTTGGCTGCATTCGATTCAGCTCGTGGCAGCCAGTCTAAAAAACACTATCTTGGACTTCTCTGCATGTTTCCCAGACGAGAAATTGGCAGCATGTTCAGAAACATGTTTCTGTGAATAACTCCTGAACCGTAAGTCCTAGACGCTCGATCTTGGCGGCATTCGTCTCAGCGCCTGGCAATTAGTATAGGAGCACTGTGTTTGACTTCTCTGGATGTTTCCCAGGCGAGTTATTGACAAGTAAATCCTAGACGCTCGATCTTGGTTATTTTCGCTTTCGCGGCTGGCAGTAAAAGAACCATGTTTCTGTGAATAACTCCTGAACCGTAAGTCCTAGACGCTCGCTCTTGGCTGCATTCGATTCAGCTCGTGGCAGCCAGTCTAAAAAACACTATCTTGGACTTCTCTGCATGTTTCCCAGGCGAGCAATTGGCAGCATGTTCAGAACCATGTTTCTGTGAATAACTCCTGAACCGTAAGTCCTAGACGCTCGCTCTTGGCTGCATTCGATTCAGCTCGTGGCAGCCAGTCTAAAAAACACTATCTTGGACTTCTCTGCATGTTCCTAAGGCAAATGTTTCTAAAGCTAATTCTTGAACCGTAAGTCCTAGACGCTCGATCTTGGCGGCATTCGTCTCAGCGCCTGGCAATTAGTATAGGAGCACTGTGTTTGACTTCTCTGGATGTTTCCCAGGCGAGTTATTGACAAGTAAATCCTAGACGCTCGATCTTGGTTATTTTCGCTTTCGCGGCTGGCAGTAAAAGAACCATGTTTCTGTGAATAACTCCTGAACCGTAAGTCCTAGACGCTCGCTCTTGGCTGCATTCGATTCAGCTCGTGGCAGCCAGTCTAAAAAACACTATCTTGGACTTCTCTGCATGTTTCCCAGGCGAGCAATTGGCAGCATGTTCAGAACCATGTTTCTGTGAATAACTCCTGAACCGTAAGTCCTAGACGCTCGCTCTTGGCTGCATTCGATTCAGCTCGTGGCAGCCAGTCTAAAAAACACTATCTTGGACTTCTCTGCATGTTTCCCAGGCGAGAAATTGGCAGCATGTTCAGAACCATGTTTCTGTGAATAACTCCTGAACCGTAAGTCCTAGACGCTCGCTCTTGGCTGCATTCGATTCAGCTCGTGGCAGCCAGTCTAAAAAACACTATCTTGGACTTCTCTGCATGTTTCCCAGGCGAGAAATTGGCAGCATGTTCAGAACCATGTTTCTGTGAATAACTCCTGAACCGTAAGTCCTAGACGCTCGCTCTTGGCTGCATTCGATTCAGCTCGTGGCAGCCAGTCTAAAAAACACTATCTTGGACTTCTCTGCATGTTTCCCAGGCGAGCAATTGGCAGCATGTTCAGAACCATGTTTCTGTGAATAACTCCTGAACCGTAAGTCCTAGACGCTCGCTCTTGGCTGCATTCGATTCAGCTCGTGGCAGCCAGTCTAAAAAACACTATCTTGGACTTCTCTGCATGTTTCCCAGGCGAGAAATTGGCAGCATGTTCAGAACCATGTTTCTGTGAATAACTCCTGAACCGTAAGTCCTAGACGCTCGATCTTGGCGGCATTCGTCTCAGCGCCTGGCAATTAGTATAGGAGCACTGTGTTTGACTTCTCTGGATGTTTCCCAGGCGAGTTATTGACAAGTAAATCCTAGACGCTCGATCTTGGTTATTTTCGCTTTTGCGGCTGGCAGTAAAAGAACCATGTTTCTGTGAATAACTCCTGAACCGTAAGTCCTAGACGCTCGCTCTTGGCTGCATTCGATTCAGCTCGTGGCAGCCAGTCTAAAAAACACTATCTTGGACTTCTCTGCATGTTCCTAAGGCAAATGTTTCTAAAGCTAATTCTTGAACCGTAAGTCCTAGACGCTCGATCTTGGCGGCATTCGTCTCAGCGCCTGGCAATTAGTATAGGAGCACTGTGTTTGACTTCTCTGGATGTTTCCCAGGCGAGTTATTGACAAGTAAATCCTAGACGCTCGATCTTGGTTATTTTCGCTTTCGCGGCTGGCAGTAAAAGAACCATGTTTCTGTGAATAACTCCTGAACCGTAAGTCCTAGACGCTCGCTCTTGGCTGCATTCGATTCAGCTCGTGGCAGCCAGTCTAAAAAACACTATCTTGGACTTCTCTGCATGTTTCCCAGGCGAGCAATTGGCAGCATGTTCAGAACCATGTTTCTGTGAATAACTCCTGAACCGTAAGTCCTAGACGCTCGCTCTTGGCTGCATTCGATTCAGCTCGTGGCAGCCAGTCTAAAAAACACTATCTTGGACTTCTCTGCATGTTCCTAAGGCAAATGTTTATAAAGCTAATTCTTGAACCGTAAGTCCTAGACGCTCGATCTTGGCGGCATTCGTCTCAGCGCCTGGCAATTAGTATAGGAGCACTGTGTTTGACTTCTCTGGATGTTTCCCAGGCGAGTTATTGACAAGTAAATCCTAGACGCTCGATCTTGGTTATTTTCGCTTTCGCGGCTGGCAGTAAAAGAACCATGTTTCTGTGAATAACTCCTGAACCGTAAGTCCTAGACGCTCGCTCTTGGCTGCATTCGATTCAGCTCGTGGCAGCCAGTCTAAAAAACACTATCTTGGACTTCTCTGCATGTTTCCCAGGCGAGCAATTGGCAGCATGTTCAGAACCATGTTTCTGTGAATAACTCCTGAACCGTAAGTCCTAGACGCTCGCTCTTGGCTGCATTCGATTCAGCTCGTGGCAGCCAGTCTAAAAAACACTATCTTGGACTTCTCTGCATGTTCCTAAGGCAAATGTTTCTAAAGCTAATTCTTGAACCGTAAGTCCTAGACGCTCGATCTTGGCGGCATTCGTCTCAGCGCCTGGCAATTAGTATAGGAGCACTGTGTTTGACTTCTCTGGATGTTTCCCAGGCGAGTTATTGACAAGTAAATCCTAGACGCTCGATCTTGGTTATTTTCGCTTTCGCGGCTGGCAGTAAAAGAACCATGTTTCTGTGAATAACTCCTGAACCGTAAGTCCTAGACGCTCGCTCTTGGCTGCATTCGATTCAGCTCGTGGCAGCCAGTCTAAAAAACACTATCTTGGACTTCTCTGCATGTTTCCCAGGCGAGAAATTGGCAGCATGTTCAGAACCATGTTTCTGTGAATAACTCCTGAACCGTAAGTCCTAGACGCTCGCTCTTGGCTGCATTCGATTCAGCTCGTGGCAGCCAGTCTAAAAAACACTATCTTGGACTTCTCTGCATGTTTCCCAGGCGAGAAATTGGCAGCATGTTCAGAACCATGTTTCTGTGAATAACTCCTGAACCGTAAGTCCTAGACGCTCGCTCTTGGCTGCATTCGATTCAGCTCGTGGCAGCCAGTCTAAAAAACACTATCTTGGACTTCTCTGCATGTTTCCCAGGCGAGAAATTGGCAGCATGTTCAGAACCATGTTTCTGTGAATAACTCCTGAACCGTAAGTCCTAGACGCTCGCTCTTGGCTGCATTCGATTCAGCTCGTGGCAGCCAGTCTAAAAAACACTATCTTGGACTTCTCTGCATGTTTCCCAGGCGAGCAATTGGCAGCATGTTCAGAACCATGTTTCTGTGAATAACTCCTGAACCGTAAGTCCTAGACGCTCGCTCTTGGCTGCATTCGATTCAGCTCGTGGCAGCCAGTCTAAAAAACACTATCTTGGACTTCTCTGCATGTTTCCCAGGCGAGAAATTGGCAGCATGTTCAGAACCATGTTTCTGTGAATAACTCCTGAACCGTAAGTCCTAGACGCTCGATCTTGGCGGCATTCGTCTCAGCGCCTGGCAATTAGTATAGGAGCACTGTGTTTGACTTCTCTGGATGTTTCCCAGGCGAGTTATTGACAAGTAAATCCTAGACGCTCGATCTTGGTTATTTTCGCTTTCGCGGCTGGCAGTAAAAGAACCATGTTTCTGTGAATAACTCCTGAACCGTAAGTCCTAGACGCTCGCTCTTGGCTGCATTCGATTCAGCTCGTGGCAGCCAGTCTAAAAAACACTATCTTGTACTTCTCTGCATGTTCCTAAGGCAAATGTTTCTAAAGCTAATTCTTGAACCGTAAGTCCTAGACGCTCGATCTTGGCGGCATTCGTCTCAGCGCCTGGCAATTAGTATAGGAGCACTGTGTTTGACTTCTCTGGATGTTTCCCAGGCGAGTTATTGACAAGTAAATCCTAGACGCTCGATCTTGGTTATTTTCGCTTTCGCGGCTGGCAGTAAAAGAACCATGTTTCTGTGAATAACTCCTGAACCGTAAGTCCTAGACGCTCGCTCTTGGCTGCATTCGATTCAGCTCGTGGCAGCCAGTCTAAAAAACACTATCTTGGACTTCTCTGCATGTTTCCCAGGCGAGCAATTGGCAGCATGTTCAGAACCATGTTTCTGTGAATAACTCCTGAACCGTAAGTCCTAGACGCTCGCTCTTGGCTGCATTCGATTCAGCTCGTGGCAGCCAGTCTAAAAAACACTATCTTGGACTTCTCTGCATGTTCCTAAGGCAAATGTTTCTAAAGCTAATTCTTGAACCGTAAGTCCTAGACGCTCGATCTTGGCGGCATTCGTCTCAGCGCCTGGCAATTAGTATAGGAGCACTGTGTTTGACTTCTCTGGATGTTTCCCAGGCGAGTTATTGACAAGTAAATCCTAGACGCTCGATCTTGGTTATTTTCGCTTTCGCGGCTGGCAGTAAAAGAACCATGTTTCTGTGAATAACTCCTGAACCGTAAGTCCTAGACGCTCGCTCTTGGCTGCATTCGATTCAGCTCGTGGCAGCCAGTCTAAAAAACACTATCTTGGACTTCTCTGCATGTTTCCCAGGCGAGCAATTGGCAGCATGTTCAGAACCATGTTTCTGTGAATAACTCCTGAACCGTAAGTCCTAGACGCTCGCTCTTGGCTGCATTCGATTCAGCTCGTGGCAGCCAGTCTAAAAAACACTATCTTGGACTTCTCTGCATGTTTCCCAGGCGAGAAATTGGCAGCATGTTCAGAACCATGTTTCTGTGAATAACTCCTGAACCGTAAGTCCTAGACGCTCGCTCTTGGCTGCATTCGATTCAGCTCGTGGCAGCCAGTCTAAAAAACACTATCTTGGACTTCTCTGCATGTTTCCCAGGCGAGAAATTGGCAGCATGTTCAGAACCATGTTTCTGTGAATAACTCCTGAACCGTAAGTCCTAGACGCTCGCTCTTGGCTGCATTCGATTCAGCTCGTGGCAGCCAGTCTAAAAAACACTATCTTGGACTTCTCTGCATGTTTCCCAGGCGAGCAATTGGCAGCATGTTCAGAACCATGTTTCTGTGAATAACTCCTGAACCGTAAGTCCTAGACGCTCGCTCTTGGCTGCATTCGATTCAGCTCGTGGCAGCCAGTCTAAAAAACACTATCTTGGACTTCTCTGCATGTTTCCCAGGCGAGCAATTGGCAGCATGTTCAGAACCATGTTTCTGTGAATAACTCCTGAACCGTAAGTCCTAGACGCTCGCTCTTGGCTGCATTCGATTCAGCTCGTGGCAGCCAGTCTAAAAAACACTATCTTGGACTTCTCTGCATGTTCCTAAGGCAAATGTTTCTAAAGCTAATTCTTGAACCGTAAGTCCTAGACGCTCGATCTTGGCGGCATTCGTCTCAGCGCCTGGCAATTAGTATAGGAGCACTGTGTTTGACTTCTCTGGATGTTTCCCAGGCGAGTTATTGACAAGTAAATCCTAGACGCTCGATCTTGGTTATTTTCGCTTTCGCGGCTGGCAGTAAAAGAACCATGTTTCTGTGAATAACTCCTGAACCGTAAGTCCTAGACGCTCGCTCTTGGCTGCATTCGATTCAGCTCGTGGCAGCCAGTCTAAAAAACACTATCTTGGACTTCTCTGCATGTTTCCCAGGCGAGAAATTGGCAGCATGTTCAGAACCATGTTTCTGTGAATAACTCCTGAACCGTAAGTCCTAGACGCTCGCTCTTGGCTGCATTCGATTCAGCTCGTGGCAGCCAGTCTAAAAAACACTATCTTGGACTTCTCTGCATGTTTCCCAGGCGAGAAATTGGCAGCATGTTCAGAACCATGTTTCTGTGAATAACTCCTGAACCGTAAGTCCTAGACGCTCGCTCTTGGCTGCATTCGATTCAGCTCGTGGCAGCCAGTCTAAAAAACACTATCTTGGACTTCTCTGCATGTTTCCCAGGCGAGAAATTGGCAGCATGTTCAGAACCATGTTTCTGTGAATAACTCCTGAACCGTAAGTCCTAGACGCTCGCTCTTGGCTGCATTCGATTCAGCTCGTGGCAGCCAGTCTAAAAAACACTATCTTGGACTTCTCTGCATGTTTCCCAGGCGAGAAATTGGCAGCATGTTCAGAACCATGTTTCTGTGAATAACTCCTGAACCGTAAGTCCTAGACGCTCGCTCTTGGCTGCATTCGATTCAGCTCGTGGCAGCCAGTCTAAAAAACACTATCTTGGACTTCTCTGCATGTTTCCCAGGCGAGCAATTGGCAGCATGTTCAGAACCATGTTTCTGTGAATAACTCCTGAACCGTAAGTCCTAGACGCTCGATCTTGGCGGCATTCGTCTCAGCGCCTGGCAATTAGTATAGGAGCACTGTGTTTGACTTCTCTGGATGTTTCCCAGGCGAGTTATTGACAAGTAAATCCTAGACGCTCGATCTTGGTTATTTTCGCTTTCGCGGCTGGCAGTAAAAGAACCATGTTTCTGTGAATAACTCCTGAACCGTAAGTCCTAGACGCTCGCTCTTGGCTGCATTCGATTCAGCTCGTGGCAGCCAGTCTAAAAAACACTATCTTGGACTTCTCTGCATGTTTCCCAGGCGAGCAATTGGCAGCATGTTCAGAACCATGTTTCTGTGAATAACTCCTGAACCGTAAGTCCTAGACGCTCGCTCTTGGCTGCATTCGATTCAGCTCGTGGCAGCCAGTCTAAAAAACACTATCTTGGACTTCTCTGCATGTTTCCCAGGCGAGAAATTGGCAGCATGTTCAGAACCATGTTTCTGTGAATAACTCCTGAACCGTAAGTCCTAGACGCTCGCTCTTGGCTGCATTCGATTCAGCTCGTGGCAGCCAGTCTAAAAAACACTATCTTGGACTTCTCTGCATGTTTCCCAGACGAGAAATTGGCAGCATGTTCAGAACCATGTTTCTGTGAATAACTCCTGAACCGTAAGTCCTAGACGCTCGCTCTTGGCTGCATTCGATTCAGCTCGTGGCAGCCAGTCTAAAAAACACTATCTTGGACTTCTCTGCATGTTTCCCAGGCGAGAAATTGGCAGCATGTTCAGAACCATGTTTCTGTGAATAACTCCTGAACCGTAAGTCCTAGACGCTCGCTCTTGGCTGCATTCGATTCAGCTCGTGGCAGCCAGTCTAAAAAACACTATCTTGGACTTCTCTGCATGTTTCCCAGGCGAGCAATTGGCAGCATGTTCAGAACCATGTTTCTGTGAATAACTCCTGAACCGTAAGTCCTAGACGCTCGCTCTTGGCTGCATTCGATTCAGCTCGTGGCAGCCAGTCTAAAAAACACTATCTTGGACTTCTCTGCATGTTTCCCAGGCGAGAAATTGGCAGCATGTTCAGAACCATGTTTCTGTGAATAACTCCTGAACCGTAAGTCCTAGACGCTCGATCTTGGCGGCATTCGTCTCAGCGCCTGGCAATTAGTATAGGAGCACTGTGTTTGACTTCTCTGGATGTTTCCCAGGCGAGTTATTGACAAGTAAATCCTAGACGCTCGATCTTGGTTATTTTCGCTTTCGCGGCTGGCAGTAAAAGAACCATGTTTCTGTGAATAACTCCTGAACCGTAAGTCCTAGACGCTCGCTCTTGGCTGCATTCGATTCAGCTCGTGGCAGCCAGTCTAAAAAACACTATCTTGGACTTCTCTGCATGTTTCCCAGGCGAGAAATTGGCAGCATGTTCAGAACCATGTTTCTGTGAATAACTCCTGAACCGTAAGTCCTAGACGCTCGATCTTGGCGGCATTCGTCTCAGCGCCTGGCAATTAGTATAGGAGCACTGTGTTTGACTTCTCTGGATGTTTCCCAGGCGAGTTATTGACAAGTAAATCCTAGACGCTCGATCTTGGTTATTTTCGCTTTCGCGGCTGGCAGTAAAAGAACCATGTTTCTGTGAATAACTCCTGAACCGTAAGTCCTAGACGCTCGCTCTTGGCTGCATTCGATTCAGCTCGTGGCAGCCAGTCTAAAAAACACTATCTTGGACTTCTCTGCATGTTTCCCAGGCGAGAAATTGGCAGCATGTTCAGAACCATGTTTCTGTGAATAACTCCTGAACCGTAAGTCCTAGACGCTCGCTCTTGGCTGCATTCGATTCAGCTCGTGGCAGCCAGTCTAAAAAACACTATCTTGGACTTCTCTGCATGTTTCCCAGGCGAGAAATTGGCAGCATGTTCAGAACCATGTTTCTGTGAATAACTCCTGAACCGTAAGTCCTAGACGCTCGCTCTTGGCTGCATTCGATTCAGCTCGTGGCAGCCAGTCTAAAAAACACTATCTTGGACTTCTCTGCATGTTTCCCAGGCGAGCAATTGGCAGCATGTTCAGAACCATGTTTCTGTGAATAACTCCTGAACCGTAAGTCCTAGACGCTCGCTCTTGGCTGCATTCGATTCAGCTCGTGGCAGCCAGTCTAAAAAACACTATCTTGGACTTCTCTGCATGTTTCCCAGGCGAGAAATTGGCAGCATGTTCAGAACCATGTTTCTGTGAATAACTCCTGAACCGTAAGTCCTAGACGCTCGATCTTGGCGGCATTCGTCTCAGCGCCTGGCAATTAGTATAGGAGCACTGTGTTTGACTTCTCTGGATGTTTCCCAGGCGAGTTATTGACAAGTAAATCCTAGACGCTCGATCTTGGTTATTTTCGCTTTCGCGGCTGGCAGTAAAAGAACCATGTTTCTGTGAATAACTCCTGAACCGTAAGTCCTAGACGCTCGCTCTTGGCTGCATTCGATTCAGCTCGTGGCAGCCAGTCTAAAAAACACTATCTTGGACTTCTCTGCATGTTTCCCAGGCGAGAAATTGGCAGCATGTTCAGAACCATGTTTCTGTGAATAACTCCTGAACCGTAAGTCCTAGACGCTCGATCTTGGCGGCATTCGTCTCAGCGCCTGGCAATTAGTATAGGAGCACTGTGTTTGACTTCTCTGGATGTTTCCCAGGCGAGTTATTGACAAGTAAATCCTAGACGCTCGATCTTGGTTATTTTCGCTTTCGCGGCTGGCAGTAAAAGAACCATGTTTCTGTGAATAACTCCTGAACCGTAAGTCCTAGACGCTCGCTCTTGGCTGCATTCGATTCAGCTCGTGGCAGCCAGTCTAAAAAACACTATCTTGGACTTCTCTGCATGTTTCCCAGGCGAGAAATTGGCAGCATGTTCAGAACCATGTTTCTGTGAATAACTCCTGAACCGTAAGTCCTAGACGCTCGCTCTTGGCTGCATTCGATTCAGCTCGTGGCAGCCAGTCTAAAAAACACTATCTTGGACTTCTCTGCATGTTTCCCAGGCGAGAAATTGGCAGCATGTTCAGAACCATGTTTCTGTGAATAACTCCTGAACCGTAAGTCCTAGACGCTCGCTCTTGGCTGCATTCGATTCAGCTCGTGGCAGCCAGTCTAAAAAACACTATCTTGGACTTCTCTGCATGTTTCCCAGGCGAGCAATTGGCAGCATGTTCAGAACCATGTTTCTGTGAATAACTCCTGAACCGTAAGTCCTAGACGCTCGCTCTTGGCTGCATTCGATTCAGCTCGTGGCAGCCAGTCTAAAAAACACTATCTTGGACTTCTCTGCATGTTTCCCAGGCGAGAAATTGGCAGCATGTTCAGAACCATGTTTCTGTGAATAACTCCTGAACCGTAAGTCCTAGACGCTCGATCTTGGCGGCATTCGTCTCAGCGCCTGGCAATTAGTATAGGAGCACTGTGTTTGACTTCTCTGGATGTTTCCCAGGCGAGTTATTGACAAGTAAATCCTAGACGCTCGATCTTGGTTATTTTCGCTTTCGCGGCTGGCAGTAAAAGAACCATGTTTCTGTGAATAACTCCTGAACCGTAAGTCCTAGACGCTCGCTCTTGGCTGCATTCGATTCAGCTCGTGGCAGCCAGTCTAAAAAACACTATCTTGGACTTCTCTGCATGTTTCCCAGGCGAGAAATTGGCAGCATGTTCAGAACCATGTTTCTGTGAATAACTCCTGAACCGTAAGTCCTAGACGCTCGATCTTGGCGGCATTCGTCTCAGCGCCTGGCAATTAGTATAGGAGCACTGTGTTTGACTTCTCTGGATGTTTCCCAGGCGAGTTATTGACAAGTAAATCCTAGACGCTCGATCTTGGTTATTTTCGCTTTCGCGGCTGGCAGTAAAAGAACCATGTTTCTGTGAATAACTCCTGAACCGTAAGTCCTAGACGCTCGCTCTTGGCTGCATTCGATTCAGCTCGTGGCAGCCAGTCTAAAAAACACTATCTTGGACTTCTCTGCATGTTTCCCAGGCGAGAAATTGGCAGCATGTTCAGAACCATGTTTCTGTGAATAACTCCTGAACCGTAAGTCCTAGACGCTCGCTCTTGGCTGCATTCGATTCAGCTCGTGGCAGCCAGTCTAAAAAACACTATCTTGGACTTCTCTGCATGTTTCCCAGGCGAGAAATTGGCAGCATGTTCAGAACCATGTTTCTGTGAATAACTCCTGAACCGTAAGTCCTAGACGCTCGCTCTTGGCTGCATTCGATTCAGCTCGTGGCAGCCAGTCTAAAAAACACTATCTTGGACTTCTCTGCATGTTTCCCAGGCGAGCAATTGGCAGCATGTTCAGAACCATGTTTCTGTGAATAACTCCTGAACCGTAAGTCCTAGACGCTCGCTCTTGGCTGCATTCGATTCAGCTCGTGGCAGCCAGTCTAAAAAACACTATCTTGGACTTCTCTGCATGTTCCTAAGGCAAATGTTTCTAAAGCTAATTCTTGAACCGTAAGTCCTAGACGCTCGATCTTGGCGGCATTCGTCTCAGCGCCTGGCAATTAGTATAGGAGCACTGTGTTTGACTTCTCTGGATGTTTCCCAGGCGAGTTATTGACAAGTAAATCCTAGACGCTCGATCTTGGTTATTTTCGCTTTCGCGGCTGGCAGTAAAAGAACCATGTTTCTGTGAATAACTCCTGAACCGTAAGTCCTAGACGCTCGCTCTTGGCTGCATTCGATTCAGCTCGTGGCAGCCAGTCTAAAAAACACTATCTTGGACTTCTCTGCATGTTTCCCAGGCGAGCAATTGGCAGCATGTTCAGAACCATGTTTCTGTGAATAACTCCTGAACCGTAAGTCCTAGACGCTCGCTCTTGGCTGCATTCGATTCAGCTCGTGGCAGCCAGTCTAAAAAACACTATCTTGGACTTCTCTGCATGTTTCCCTCGCGAGAAATTGGCAGCATGTTCAGAACCATGTTTCTGTGAATAACTCCTGAACCGTAAGTCCTAGACGCTCGCTCTTGGCTGCATTCGATTCAGCTCGTGGCAGCCAGTCTAAAAAACACTATCTTGGACTTCTCTGCATGTTTCCCAGGCGAGCAATTGGCAGCATGTTCAGAACCATGTTTCTGTGAATAACTCCTGAACCGTAAGTCCTAGACGCTCGCTCTTGGCTGCATTCGATTCAGCTCGTGGCAGCCAGTCTAAAAAACACTATCTTGGACTTCTCTGCATGTTTCCCAGGCGAGAAATTGGCAGCATGTTCAGAACCATGTTTCTGTGAATAACTCCTGAACCGTAAGTCCTAGACGCTCGATCTTGGCGGCATTCGTCTCAGCGCCTGGCAATTAGTATAGGAGCACTGTGTTTGACTTCTCTGGATGTTTCCCAGGCGAGTTATTGACAAGTAAATCCTAGACGCTCGATCTTGGTTATTTTCGCTTTCGCGGCTGGCAGTAAAAGAACCATGTTTCTGTGAATAACTCCTGAACCGTAAGTCCTAGACGCTCGCTCTTGGCTGCATTCGATTCAGCTCGTGGCAGCCAGTCTAAAAAACACTATCTTGGACTTCTCTGCATGTTTCCCAGACGAGAAATTGGCAGCATGTTCAGAACCATGTTTCTGTGAATAACTCCTGAACCGTAAGTCCTAGACGCTCGATCTTGGCGGCATTCGTCTCAGCGCCTGGCAATTAGTATAGGAGCACTGTGTTTGACTTCTCTGGATGTTTCCCAGGCGAGTTATTGACAAGTAAATCCTAGACGCTCGATCTTGGTTATTTTCGCTTTCGCGGCTGGCAGTAAAAGAACCATGTTTCTGTGAATAACTCCTGAACCGTAAGTCCTAGACGCTCGCTCTTGGCTGCATTCGATTCAGCTCGTGGCAGCCAGTCTAAAAAACACTATCTTGGACTTCTCTGCATGTTTCCCAGGCGAGCAATTGGCAGCATGTTCAGAACCATGTTTCTGTGAATAACTCCTGAACCGTAAGTCCTAGACGCTCGCTCTTGGCTGCATTCGATTCAGCTCGTGGCAGCCAGTCTAAAAAACACTATCTTGGACTTCTCTGCATGTTTCCCAGGCGAGAAATTGGCAGCATGTTCAGAACCATGTTTCTGTGAATAACTCCTGAACCGTAAGTCCTAGACGCTCGCTCTTGGCTGCATTCGATTCAGCTCGTGGCAGCCAGTCTAAAAAACACTATCTTGGACTTCTCTGCATGTTTCCCAGACGAGAAATTGGCAGCATGTTCAGAACCATGTTTCTGTGAATAACTCCTGAACCGTAAGTCCTAGACGCTCGCTCTTGGCTGCATTCGATTCAGCTCGTGGCAGCCAGTCTAAAAAACACTATCTTGGACTTCTCTGCATGTTTCCCAGGCGAGAAATTGGCAGCATGTTCAGAACCATGTTTCTGTGAATAACTCCTGAACCGTAAGTCCTAGACGCTCGCTCTTGGCTGCATTCGATTCAGCTCGTGGCAGCCAGTCTAAAAAACACTATCTTGGACTTCTCTGCATGTTTCCCAGGCGAGCAATTGGCAGCATGTTCAGAACCATGTTTCTGTGAATAACTCCTGAACCGTAAGTCCTAGACGCTCGCTCTTGGCTGCATTCGATTCAGCTCGTGGCAGCCAGTCTAAAAAACACTATCTTGGACTTCTCTGCATGTTTCCCAGGCGAGAAATTGGCAGCATGTTCAGAACCATGTTTCTGTGAATAACTCCTGAACCGTAAGTCCTAGACGCTCGATCTTGGCGGCATTCGTCTCAGCGCCTGGCAATTAGTATAGGAGCACTGTGTTTGACTTCTCTGGATGTTTCCCAGGCGAGTTATTGACAAGTAAATCCTAGACGCTCGATCTTGGTTATTTTCGCTTTCGCGGCTGGCAGTAAAAGAACCATGTTTCTGTGAATAACTCCTGAACCGTAAGTCCTAGACGCTCGCTCTTGGCTGCATTCGATTCAGCTCGTGGCAGCCAGTCTAAAAAACACTATCTTGGACTTCTCTGCATGTTTCCCAGGCGAGAAATTGGCAGCATGTTCAGAACCATGTTTCTGTGAATAACTCCTGAACCGTAAGTCCTAGACGCTCGATCTTGGCGGCATTCGTCTCAGCGCCTGGCAATTAGTATAGGAGCACTGTGTTTGACTTCTCTGGATGTTTCCCAGGCGAGTTATTGACAAGTAAATCCTAGACGCTCGATCTTGGTTATTTTCGCTTTCGCGGCTGGCAGTAAAAGAACCATGTTTCTGTGAATAACTCCTGAACCGTAAGTCCTAGACGCTCGCTCTTGGCTGCATTCGATTCAGCTCGTGGCAGCCAGTCTAAAAAACACTATCTTGGACTTCTCTGCATGTTTCCCAGGCGAGAAATTGGCAGCATGTTCAGAACCATGTTTCTGTGAATAACTCCTGAACCGTAAGTCCTAGACGCTCGCTCTTGGCTGCATTCGATTCAGCTCGTGGCAGCCAGTCTAAAAAACACTATCTTGGACTTCTCTGCATGTTTCCCAGGCGAGCAATTGGCAGCATGTTCAGAACCATGTTTCTGTGAATAACTCCTGAACCGTAAGTCCTAGACGCTCGCTCTTGGCTGCATTCGATTCAGCTCGTGGCAGCCAGTCTAAAAAACACTATCTTGGACTTCTCTGCATGTTTCCCAGGCGAGAAATTGGCAGCATGTTCAGAACCATGTTTCTGTGAATAACTCCTGAACCGTAAGTCCTAGACGCTCGATCTTGGCGGCATTCGTCTCAGCGCCTGGCAATTAGTATAGGAGCACTGTGTTTGACTTCTCTGGATGTTTCCCAGGCGAGTTATTGACAAGTAAATCCTAGACGCTCGATCTTGGTTATTTTCGCTTTCGCGGCTGGCAGTAAAAGAACCATGTTTCTGTGAATAACTCCTGAACCGTAAGTCCTAGACGCTCGCTCTTGGCTGCATTCGATTCAGCTCGTGGCAGCCAGTCTAAAAAACACTATCTTGGACTTCTCTGCATGTTTCCCAGACGAGAAATTGGCAGCATGTTCAGAACCATGTTTCTGTGAATAACTCCTGAACCGTAAGTCCTAGACGCTCGATCTTGGCGGCATTCGTCTCAGCGCCTGGCAATTAGTATAGGAGCACTGTGTTTGACTTCTCTGGATGTTTCCCAGGCGAGTTATTGACAAGTAAATCCTAGACGCTCGATCTTGGTTATTTTCGCTTTCGCGGCTGGCAGTAAAAGAACCATGTTTCTGTGAATAACTCCTGAACCGTAAGTCCTAGACGCTCGCTCTTGGCTGCATTCGATTCAGCTCGTGGCAGCCAGTCTAAAAAACACTATCTTGGACTTCTCTGCATGTTTCCCAGGCGAGCAATTGGCAGCATGTTCAGAACCATGTTTCTGTGAATAACTCCTGAACCGTAAGTCCTAGACGCTCGCTCTTGGCTGCATTCGATTCAGCTCGTGGCAGCCAGTCTAAAAAACACTATCTTGGACTTCTCTGCATGTTCCTAAGGCAAATGTTTCTAAAGCTAATTCTTGAACCGTAAGTCCTAGACGCTCGATCTTGGCGGCATTCGTCTCAGCGCCTGGCAATTAGTATAGGAGCACTGTGTTTGACTTCTCTGGATGTTTCCCAGGCGAGTTATTGACAAGTAAATCCTAGACGCTCGATCTTGGTTATTTTCGCTTTCGCGGCTGGCAGTAAAAGAACCATGTTTCTGTGAATAACTCCTGAACCGTAAGTCCTAGACGCTCGCTCTTGGCTGCATTCGATTCAGCTCGTGGCAGCCAGTCTAAAAAACACTATCTTGGACTTCTCTGCATGTTTCCCAGGCGAGCAATTGGCAGCATGTTCAGAACCATGTTTCTGTGAATAACTCCTGAACCGTAAGTCCTAGACGCTCGCTCTTGGCTGCATTCGATTCAGCTCGTGGCAGCCAGTCTAAAAAACACTATCTTGGACTTCTCTGCATGTTTCCCAGGCGAGAAATTGGCAGCATGTTCAGAACCATGTTTCTGTGAATAACTCCTGAACCGTAAGTCCTAGACGCTCGCTCTTGGCTGCATTCGATTCAGCTCGTGGCAGCCAGTCTAAAAAACACTATCTTGGACTTCTCTGCATGTTTCCCAGACGAGAAATTGGCAGCATGTTCAGAACCATGTTTCTGTGAATAACTCCTGAACCGTAAGTCCTAGACGCTCGCTCTTGGCTGCATTCGATTCAGCTCGTGGCAGCCAGTCTAAAAAACACTATCTTGGACTTCTCTGCATGTTTCCCAGGCGAGAAATTGGCAGCATGTTCAGAACCATGTTTCTGTGAATAACTCCTGAACCGTAAGTCCTAGACGCTCGCTCTTGGCTGCATTCGATTCAGCTCGTGGCAGCCAGTCTAAAAAACACTATCTTGGACTTCTCTGCATGTTTCCCAGGCGAGCAATTGGCAGCATGTTCAGAACCATGTTTCTGTGAATAACTCCTGAACCGTAAGTCCTAGACGCTCGCTCTTGGCTGCATTCGATTCAGCTCGTGGCAGCCAGTCTAAAAAACACTATCTTGGACTTCTCTGCATGTTTCCCAGGCGAGAAATTGGCAGCATGTTCAGAACCATGTTTCTGTGAATAACTCCTGAACCGTAAGTCCTAGACGCTCGATCTTGGCGGCATTCGTCTCAGCGCCTGGCAATTAGTATAGGAGCACTGTGTTTGACTTCTCTGGATGTTTCCCAGGCGAGTTATTGACAAGTAAATCCTAGACGCTCGATCTTGGTTATTTTCGCTTTCGCGGCTGGCAGTAAAAGAACCATGTTTCTGTGAATAACTCCTGAACCGTAAGTCCTAGACGCTCGCTCTTGGCTGCATTCGATTCAGCTCGTGGCAGCCAGTCTAAAAAACACTATCTTGGACTTCTCTGCATGTTTCCCAGGCGAGAAATTGGCAGCATGTTCAGAACCATGTTTCTGTGAATAACTCCTGAACCGTAAGTCCTAGACGCTCGATCTTGGCGGCATTCGTCTCAGCGCCTGGCAATTAGTATAGGAGCACTGTGTTTGACTTCTCTGGATGTTTCCCAGGCGAGTTATTGACAAGTAAATCCTAGACGCTCGATCTTGGTTATTTTCGCTTTCGCGGCTGGCAGTAAAAGAACCATGTTTCTGTGAATAACTCCTGAACCGTAAGTCCTAGACGCTCGCTCTTGGCTGCATTCGATTCAGCTCGTGGCAGCCAGTCTAAAAAACACTATCTTGGACTTCTCTGCATGTTTCCCAGGCGAGAAATTGGCAGCATGTTCAGAACCATGTTTCTGTGAATAACTCCTGAACCGTAAGTCCTAGACGCTCGCTCTTGGCTGCATTCGATTCAGCTCGTGGCAGCCAGTCTAAAAAACACTATCTTGGACTTCTCTGCATGTTTCCCAGGCGAGAAATTGGCAGCATGTTCAGAACCATGTTTCTGTGAATAACTCCTGAACCGTAAGTCCTAGACGCTCGCTCTTGGCTGCATTCGATTCAGCTCGTGGCAGCCAGTCTAAAAAACACTATCTTGGACTTCTCTGCATGTTTCCCAGGCGAGCAATTGGCAGCATGTTCAGAACCATGTTTCTGTGAATAACTCCTGAACCGTAAGTCCTAGACGCTCGCTCTTGGCTGCATTCGATTCAGCTCGTGGCAGCCAGTCTAAAAAACACTATCTTGGACTTCTCTGCATGTTTCCCAGGCGAGAAATTGGCAGCATGTTCAGAACCATGTTTCTGTGAATAACTCCTGAACCGTAAGTCCTAGACGCTCGATCTTGGCGGCATTCGTCTCAGCGCCTGGCAATTAGTATAGGAGCACTGTGTTTGACTTCTCTGGATGTTTCCCAGGCGAGTTATTGACAAGTAAATCCTAGACGCTCGATCTTGGTTATTTTCGCTTTCGCGGCTGGCAGTAAAAGAACCATGTTTCTGTGAATAACTCCTGAACCGTAAGTCCTAGACGCTCGCTCTTGGCTGCATTCGATTCAGCTCGTGGCAGCCAGTCTAAAAAACACTATCTTGGACTTCTCTGCATGTTTCCCAGGCGAGAAATTGGCAGCATGTTCAGAACCATGTTTCTGTGAATAACTCCTGAACCGTAAGTCCTAGACGCTCGATCTTGGCGGCATTCGTCTCAGCGCCTGGCAATTAGTATAGGAGCACTGTGTTTGACTTCTCTGGATGTTTCCCAGGCGAGTTATTGACAAGTAAATCCTAGACGCTCGATCTTGGTTATTTTCGCTTTCGCGGCTGGCAGTAAAAGAACCATGTTTCTGTGAATAACTCCTGAACCGTAAGTCCTAGACGCTCGCTCTTGGCTGCATTCGATTCAGCTCGTGGCAGCCAGTCTAAAAAACACTATCTTGGACTTCTCTGCATGTTTCCCAGGCGAGAAATTGGCAGCATGTTCAGAACCATGTTTCTGTGAATAACTCCTGAACCGTAAGTCCTAGACGCTCGCTCTTGGCTGCATTCGATTCAGCTCGTGGCAGCCAGTCTAAAAAACACTATCTTGGACTTCTCTGCATGTTTCCCAGGCGAGAAATTGGCAGCATGTTCAGAACCATGTTTCTGTGAATAACTCCTGAACCGTAAGTCCTAGACGCTCGCTCTTGGCTGCATTCGATTCAGCTCGTGGCAGCCAGTCTAAAAAACACTATCTTGGACTTCTCTGCATGTTTCCCAGGCGAGCAATTGGCAGCATGTTCAGAACCATGTTTCTGTGAATAACTCCTGAACCGTAAGTCCTAGACGCTCGCTCTTGGCTGCATTCGATTCAGCTCGTGGCAGCCAGTCTAAAAAACACTATCTTGGACTTCTCTGCATGTTTCCCAGGCGAGAAATTGGCAGCATGTTCAGAACCATGTTTCTGTGAATAACTCCTGAACCGTAAGTCCTAGACGCTCGATCTTGGCGGCATTCGTCTCAGCGCCTGGCAATTAGTATAGGAGCACTGTGTTTGACTTCTCTGGATGTTTCCCAGGCGAGTTATTGACAAGTAAATCCTAGACGCTCGATCTTGGTTATTTTCGCTTTCGCGGCTGGCAGTAAAAGAACCATGTTTCTGTGAATAACTCCTGAACCGTAAGTCCTAGACGCTCGCTCTTGGCTGCATTCGATTCAGCTCGTGGCAGCCAGTCTAAAAAACACTATCTTGGACTTCTCTGCATGTTTCCCAGGCGAGAAATTGGCAGCATGTTCAGAACCATGTTTCTGTGAATAACTCCTGAACCGTAAGTCCTAGACGCTCGATCTTGGCGGCATTCGTCTCAGCGCCTGGCAATTAGTATAGGAGCACTGTGTTTGACTTCTCTGGATGTTTCCCAGGCGAGTTATTGACAAGTAAATCCTAGACGCTCGATCTTGGTTATTTTCGCTTTCGCGGCTGGCAGTAAAAGAACCATGTTTCTGTGAATAACTCCTGAACCGTAAGTCCTAGACGCTCGCTCTTGGCTGCATTCGATTCAGCTCGTGGCAGCCAGTCTAAAAAACACTATCTTGGACTTCTCTGCATGTTTCCCAGGCGAGAAATTGGCAGCATGTTCAGAACCATGTTTCTGTGAATAACTCCTGAACCGTAAGTCCTAGACGCTCGCTCTTGGCTGCATTCGATTCAGCTCGTGGCAGCCAGTCTAAAAAACACTATCTTGGACTTCTCTGCATGTTTCCCAGGCGAGAAATTGGCAGCATGTTCAGAACCATGTTTCTGTGAATAACTCCTGAACCGTAAGTCCTAGACGCTCGCTCTTGGCTGCATTCGATTCAGCTCGTGGCAGCCAGTCTAAAAAACACTATCTTGGACTTCTCTGCATGTTTCCCAGGCGAGAAATTGGCAGCATGTTCAGAACCATGTTTCTGTGAATAACTCCTGAACCGTAAGTCCTAGACGCTCGATCTTGGCGGCATTCGTCTCAGCGCCTGGCAATTAGTATAGGAGCACTGTGTTTGACTTCTCTGGATGTTTCCCAGGCGAGTTATTGACAAGTAAATCCTAGACGCTCGATCTTGGTTATTTTCGCTTTCGCGGCTGGCAGTAAAAGAACCATGTTTCTGTGAATAACTCCTGAACCGTAAGTCCTAGACGCTCGCTCTTGGCTGCATTCGATTCAGCTCGTGGCAGCCAGTCTAAAAAACACTATCTTGGACTTCTCTGCATGTTTCCCAGGCGAGCAATTGGCAGCATGTTCAGAACCATGTTTCTGTGAATAACTCCTGAACCGTAAGTCCTAGACGCTCGCTCTTGGCTGCATTCGATTCAGCTCGTGGCAGCCAGTCTAAAAAACACTATCTTGGACTTCTCTGCATGTTCCTAAGGCAAATGTTTCTAAAGCTAATTCTTGAACCGTAAGTCCTAGACGCTCGATCTTGGCGGCATTCGTCTCAGCGCCTGGCAATTAGTATAGGAGCACTGTGTTTGACTTCTCTGGATGTTTCCCAGGCGAGTTATTGACAAGTAAATCCTAGACGCTCGATCTTGGTTATTTTCGCTTTCGCGGCTGGCAGTAAAAGAACCATGTTTCTGTGAATAACTCCTGAACCGTAAGTCCTAGACGCTCGCTCTTGGCTGCATTCGATTCAGCTCGTGGCAGCCAGTCTAAAAAACACTATCTTGGACTTCTCTGCATGTTTCCCAGGCGAGAAATTGGCAGCATGTTCAGAACCATGTTTCTGTGAATAACTCCTGAACCGTAAGTCCTAGACGCTCGCTCTTGGCTGCATTCGATTCAGCTCGTGGCAGCCAGTCTAAAAAACACTATCTTGGACTTCTCTGCATGTTTCCCAGGCGAGAAATTGGCAGCATGTTCAGAACCATGTTTCTGTGAATAACTCCTGAACCGTAAGTCCTAGACGCTCGATCTTGGCGGCATTCGTCTCAGCGCCTGGCAATTAGTATAGGAGCACTGTGTTTGACTTCTCTGGATGTTTCCCAGGCGAGTTATTGACAAGTAAATCCTAGACGCTCGATCTTGGTTATTTTCGCTTTCGCGGCTGGCAGTAAAAGAACCATGTTTCTGTGAATAACTCCTGAACCGTAAGTCCTAGACGCTCGCTCTTGGCTGCATTCGATTCAGCTCGTGGCAGCCAGTCTAAAAAACACTATCTTGGACTTCTCTGCATGTTTCCCAGACGAGAAATTGGCAGCATGTTCAGAAACATGTTTCTGTGAATAACTCCTGAACCGTAAGTCCTAGACGCTCGATCTTGGCGGCATTCGTCTCAGCGCCTGGCAATTAGTATAGGAGCACTGTGTTTGACTTCTCTGGATGTTTCCCAGGCGAGTTATTGACAAGTAAATCCTAGACGCTCGATCTTGGTTATTTTCGCTTTCGCGGCTGGCAGTAAAAGAACCATGTTTCTGTGAATAACTCCTGAACCGTAAGTCCTAGACGCTCGCTCTTGGCTGCATTCGATTCAGCTCGTGGCAGCCAGTCTAAAAAACACTATCTTGGACTTCTCTGCATGTTTCCCAGGCGAGCAATTGGCAGCATGTTCAGAACCATGTTTCTGTGAATAACTCCTGAACCGTAAGTCCTAGACGCTCGCTCTTGGCTGCATTCGATTCAGCTCGTGGCAGCCAGTCTAAAAAACACTATCTTGGACTTCTCTGCATGTTCCTAAGGCAAATGTTTCTAAAGCTAATTCTTGAACCGTAAGTCCTAGACGCTCGATCTTGGCGGCATTCGTCTCAGCGCCTGGCAATTAGTATAGGAGCACTGTGTTTGACTTCTCTGGATGTTTCCCAGGCGAGTTATTGACAAGTAAATCCTAGACGCTCGATCTTGGTTATTTTCGCTTTCGCGGCTGGCAGTAAAAGAACCATGTTTCTGTGAATAACTCCTGAACCGTAAGTCCTAGACGCTCGCTCTTGGCTGCATTCGATTCAGCTCGTGGCAGCCAGTCTAAAAAACACTATCTTGGACTTCTCTGCATGTTTCCCAGGCGAGCAATTGGCAGCATGTTCAGAACCATGTTTCTGTGAATAACTCCTGAACCGTAAGTCCTAGACGCTCGCTCTTGGCTGCATTCGATTCAGCTCGTGGCAGCCAGTCTAAAAAACACTATCTTGGACTTCTCTGCATGTTTCCCAGGCGAGAAATTGGCAGCATGTTCAGAACCATGTTTCTGTGAATAACTCCTGAACCGTAAGTCCTAGACGCTCGCTCTTGGCTGCATTCGATTCAGCTCGTGGCAGCCAGTCTAAAAAACACTATCTTGGACTTCTCTGCATGTTTCCCAGGCGAGAAATTGGCAGCATGTTCAGAACCATGTTTCTGTGAATAACTCCTGAACCGTAAGTCCTAGACGCTCGCTCTTGGCTGCATTCGATTCAGCTCGTGGCAGCCAGTCTAAAAAACACTATCTTGGACTTCTCTGCATGTTTCCCAGGCGAGCAATTGGCAGCATGTTCAGAACCATGTTTCTGTGAATAACTCCTGAACCGTAAGTCCTAGACGCTCGCTCTTGGCTGCATTCGATTCAGCTCGTGGCAGCCAGTCTAAAAAACACTATCTTGGACTTCTCTGCATGTTTCCCAGGCGAGAAATTGGCAGCATGTTCAGAACCATGTTTCTGTGAATAACTCCTGAACCGTAAGTCCTAGACGCTCGATCTTGGCGGCATTCGTCTCAGCGCCTGGCAATTAGTATAGGAGCACTGTGTTTGACTTCTCTGGATGTTTCCCAGGCGAGTTATTGACAAGTAAATCCTAGACGCTCGATCTTGGTTATTTTCGCTTTTGCGGCTGGCAGTAAAAGAACCATGTTTCTGTGAATAACTCCTGAACCGTAAGTCCTAGACGCTCGCTCTTGGCTGCATTCGATTCAGCTCGTGGCAGCCAGTCTAAAAAACACTATCTTGGACTTCTCTGCATGTTCCTAAGGCAAATGTTTCTAAAGCTAATTCTTGAACCGTAAGTCCTAGACGCTCGATCTTGGCGGCATTCGTCTCAGCGCCTGGCAATTAGTATAGGAGCACTGTGTTTGACTTCTCTGGATGTTTCCCAGGCGAGTTATTGACAAGTAAATCCTAGACGCTCGATCTTGGTTATTTTCGCTTTCGCGGCTGGCAGTAAAAGAACCATGTTTCTGTGAATAACTCCTGAACCGTAAGTCCTAGACGCTCGCTCTTGGCTGCATTCGATTCAGCTCGTGGCAGCCAGTCTAAAAAACACTATCTTGGACTTCTCTGCATGTTTCCCAGGCGAGCAATTGGCAGCATGTTCAGAACCATGTTTCTGTGAATAACTCCTGAACCGTAAGTCCTAGACGCTCGCTCTTGGCTGCATTCGATTCAGCTCGTGGCAGCCAGTCTAAAAAACACTATCTTGGACTTCTCTGCATGTTCCTAAGGCAAATGTTTATAAAGCTAATTCTTGAACCGTAAGTCCTAGACGCTCGATCTTGGCGGCATTCGTCTCAGCGCCTGGCAATTAGTATAGGAGCACTGTGTTTGACTTCTCTGGATGTTTCCCAGGCGAGTTATTGACAAGTAAATCCTAGACGCTCGATCTTGGTTATTTTCGCTTTCGCGGCTGGCAGTAAAAGAACCATGTTTCTGTGAATAACTCCTGAACCGTAAGTCCTAGACGCTCGCTCTTGGCTGCATTCGATTCAGCTCGTGGCAGCCAGTCTAAAAAACACTATCTTGGACTTCTCTGCATGTTTCCCAGGCGAGCAATTGGCAGCATGTTCAGAACCATGTTTCTGTGAATAACTCCTGAACCGTAAGTCCTAGACGCTCGCTCTTGGCTGCATTCGATTCAGCTCGTGGCAGCCAGTCTAAAAAACACTATCTTGGACTTCTCTGCATGTTCCTAAGGCAAATGTTTCTAAAGCTAATTCTTGAACCGTAAGTCCTAGACGCTCGATCTTGGCGGCATTCGTCTCAGCGCCTGGCAATTAGTATAGGAGCACTGTGTTTGACTTCTCTGGATGTTTCCCAGGCGAGTTATTGACAAGTAAATCCTAGACGCTCGATCTTGGTTATTTTCGCTTTCGCGGCTGGCAGTAAAAGAACCATGTTTCTGTGAATAACTCCTGAACCGTAAGTCCTAGACGCTCGCTCTTGGCTGCATTCGATTCAGCTCGTGGCAGCCAGTCTAAAAAACACTATCTTGGACTTCTCTGCATGTTTCCCAGGCGAGAAATTGGCAGCATGTTCAGAACCATGTTTCTGTGAATAACTCCTGAACCGTAAGTCCTAGACGCTCGCTCTTGGCTGCATTCGATTCAGCTCGTGGCAGCCAGTCTAAAAAACACTATCTTGGACTTCTCTGCATGTTTCCCAGGCGAGAAATTGGCAGCATGTTCAGAACCATGTTTCTGTGAATAACTCCTGAACCGTAAGTCCTAGACGCTCGCTCTTGGCTGCATTCGATTCAGCTCGTGGCAGCCAGTCTAAAAAACACTATCTTGGACTTCTCTGCATGTTTCCCAGGCGAGAAATTGGCAGCATGTTCAGAACCATGTTTCTGTGAATAACTCCTGAACCGTAAGTCCTAGACGCTCGCTCTTGGCTGCATTCGATTCAGCTCGTGGCAGCCAGTCTAAAAAACACTATCTTGGACTTCTCTGCATGTTTCCCAGGCGAGCAATTGGCAGCATGTTCAGAACCATGTTTCTGTGAATAACTCCTGAACCGTAAGTCCTAGACGCTCGCTCTTGGCTGCATTCGATTCAGCTCGTGGCAGCCAGTCTAAAAAACACTATCTTGGACTTCTCTGCATGTTTCCCAGGCGAGAAATTGGCAGCATGTTCAGAACCATGTTTCTGTGAATAACTCCTGAACCGTAAGTCCTAGACGCTCGATCTTGGCGGCATTCGTCTCAGCGCCTGGCAATTAGTATAGGAGCACTGTGTTTGACTTCTCTGGATGTTTCCCAGGCGAGTTATTGACAAGTAAATCCTAGACGCTCGATCTTGGTTATTTTCGCTTTCGCGGCTGGCAGTAAAAGAACCATGTTTCTGTGAATAACTCCTGAACCGTAAGTCCTAGACGCTCGCTCTTGGCTGCATTCGATTCAGCTCGTGGCAGCCAGTCTAAAAAACACTATCTTGTACTTCTCTGCATGTTCCTAAGGCAAATGTTTCTAAAGCTAATTCTTGAACCGTAAGTCCTAGACGCTCGATCTTGGCGGCATTCGTCTCAGCGCCTGGCAATTAGTATAGGAGCACTGTGTTTGACTTCTCTGGATGTTTCCCAGGCGAGTTATTGACAAGTAAATCCTAGACGCTCGATCTTGGTTATTTTCGCTTTCGCGGCTGGCAGTAAAAGAACCATGTTTCTGTGAATAACTCCTGAACCGTAAGTCCTAGACGCTCGCTCTTGGCTGCATTCGATTCAGCTCGTGGCAGCCAGTCTAAAAAACACTATCTTGGACTTCTCTGCATGTTTCCCAGGCGAGCAATTGGCAGCATGTTCAGAACCATGTTTCTGTGAATAACTCCTGAACCGTAAGTCCTAGACGCTCGCTCTTGGCTGCATTCGATTCAGCTCGTGGCAGCCAGTCTAAAAAACACTATCTTGGACTTCTCTGCATGTTCCTAAGGCAAATGTTTCTAAAGCTAATTCTTGAACCGTAAGTCCTAGACGCTCGATCTTGGCGGCATTCGTCTCAGCGCCTGGCAATTAGTATAGGAGCACTGTGTTTGACTTCTCTGGATGTTTCCCAGGCGAGTTATTGACAAGTAAATCCTAGACGCTCGATCTTGGTTATTTTCGCTTTCGCGGCTGGCAGTAAAAGAACCATGTTTCTGTGAATAACTCCTGAACCGTAAGTCCTAGACGCTCGCTCTTGGCTGCATTCGATTCAGCTCGTGGCAGCCAGTCTAAAAAACACTATCTTGGACTTCTCTGCATGTTTCCCAGGCGAGCAATTGGCAGCATGTTCAGAACCATGTTTCTGTGAATAACTCCTGAACCGTAAGTCCTAGACGCTCGCTCTTGGCTGCATTCGATTCAGCTCGTGGCAGCCAGTCTAAAAAACACTATCTTGGACTTCTCTGCATGTTTCCCAGGCGAGAAATTGGCAGCATGTTCAGAACCATGTTTCTGTGAATAACTCCTGAACCGTAAGTCCTAGACGCTCGCTCTTGGCTGCATTCGATTCAGCTCGTGGCAGCCAGTCTAAAAAACACTATCTTGGACTTCTCTGCATGTTTCCCAGGCGAGAAATTGGCAGCATGTTCAGAACCATGTTTCTGTGAATAACTCCTGAACCGTAAGTCCTAGACGCTCGCTCTTGGCTGCATTCGATTCAGCTCGTGGCAGCCAGTCTAAAAAACACTATCTTGGACTTCTCTGCATGTTTCCCAGGCGAGCAATTGGCAGCATGTTCAGAACCATGTTTCTGTGAATAACTCCTGAACCGTAAGTCCTAGACGCTCGCTCTTGGCTGCATTCGATTCAGCTCGTGGCAGCCAGTCTAAAAAACACTATCTTGGACTTCTCTGCATGTTTCCCAGGCGAGCAATTGGCAGCATGTTCAGAACCATGTTTCTGTGAATAACTCCTGAACCGTAAGTCCTAGACGCTCGCTCTTGGCTGCATTCGATTCAGCTCGTGGCAGCCAGTCTAAAAAACACTATCTTGGACTTCTCTGCATGTTCCTAAGGCAAATGTTTCTAAAGCTAATTCTTGAACCGTAAGTCCTAGACGCTCGATCTTGGCGGCATTCGTCTCAGCGCCTGGCAATTAGTATAGGAGCACTGTGTTTGACTTCTCTGGATGTTTCCCAGGCGAGTTATTGACAAGTAAATCCTAGACGCTCGATCTTGGTTATTTTCGCTTTCGCGGCTGGCAGTAAAAGAACCATGTTTCTGTGAATAACTCCTGAACCGTAAGTCCTAGACGCTCGCTCTTGGCTGCATTCGATTCAGCTCGTGGCAGCCAGTCTAAAAAACACTATCTTGGACTTCTCTGCATGTTTCCCAGGCGAGAAATTGGCAGCATGTTCAGAACCATGTTTCTGTGAATAACTCCTGAACCGTAAGTCCTAGACGCTCGCTCTTGGCTGCATTCGATTCAGCTCGTGGCAGCCAGTCTAAAAAACACTATCTTGGACTTCTCTGCATGTTTCCCAGGCGAGAAATTGGCAGCATGTTCAGAACCATGTTTCTGTGAATAACTCCTGAACCGTAAGTCCTAGACGCTCGCTCTTGGCTGCATTCGATTCAGCTCGTGGCAGCCAGTCTAAAAAACACTATCTTGGACTTCTCTGCATGTTTCCCAGGCGAGAAATTGGCAGCATGTTCAGAACCATGTTTCTGTGAATAACTCCTGAACCGTAAGTCCTAGACGCTCGCTCTTGGCTGCATTCGATTCAGCTCGTGGCAGCCAGTCTAAAAAACACTATCTTGGACTTCTCTGCATGTTTCCCAGGCGAGAAATTGGCAGCATGTTCAGAACCATGTTTCTGTGAATAACTCCTGAACCGTAAGTCCTAGACGCTCGCTCTTGGCTGCATTCGATTCAGCTCGTGGCAGCCAGTCTAAAAAACACTATCTTGGACTTCTCTGCATGTTTCCCAGGCGAGCAATTGGCAGCATGTTCAGAACCATGTTTCTGTGAATAACTCCTGAACCGTAAGTCCTAGACGCTCGATCTTGGCGGCATTCGTCTCAGCGCCTGGCAATTAGTATAGGAGCACTGTGTTTGACTTCTCTGGATGTTTCCCAGGCGAGTTATTGACAAGTAAATCCTAGACGCTCGATCTTGGTTATTTTCGCTTTCGCGGCTGGCAGTAAAAGAACCATGTTTCTGTGAATAACTCCTGAACCGTAAGTCCTAGACGCTCGCTCTTGGCTGCATTCGATTCAGCTCGTGGCAGCCAGTCTAAAAAACACTATCTTGGACTTCTCTGCATGTTTCCCAGACGAGAAATTGGCAGCATGTTCAGAACCATGTTTCTGTGAATAACTCCTGAACCGTAAGTCCTAGACGCTCGATCTTGGCGGCATTCGTCTCAGCGCCTGGCAATTAGTATAGCAGCACTGTGTTTGACTTCTCTGGATGTTTCCCAGGCGAGTTATTGACAAGTAAATCCTAGACGCTCGATCTTGGTTATTTTCGCTTTCGCGGCTGGCAGTAAAAGAACCATGTTTCTGTGAATAACTCCTGAACCGTAAGTCCTAGACGCTCGCTCTTGGCTGCATTCGATTCAGCTCGTGGCAGCCAGTCTAAAAAACACTATCTTGGACTTCTCTGCATGTTTCCCAGGCGAGCAATTGGCAGCATGTTCAGAACCATGTTTCTGTGAATAACTCCTGAACCGTAAGTCCTAGACGCTCGCTCTTGGCTGCATTCGATTCAGCTCGTGGCAGCCAGTCTAAAAAACACTATCTTGGACTTCTCTGCATGTTCCTAAGGCAAATGTTTCTAAAGCTAATTCTTGAACCGTAAGTCCTAGACGCTCGATCTTGGCGGCATTCGTCTCAGCGCCTGGCAATTAGTATAGGAGCACTGTGTTTGACTTCTCTGGATGTTTCCCAGGCGAGTTATTGACAAGTAAATCCTAGACGCTCGATCTTGGTTATTTTCGCTTTCGCGGCTGGCAGTAAAAGAACCATGTTTCTGTGAATAACTCCTGAACCGTAAGTCCTAGACGCTCGCTCTTGGCTGCATTCGATTCAGCTCGTGGCAGCCAGTCTAAAAAACACTATCTTGGACTTCTCTGCATGTTTCCCAGGCGAGAAATTGGCAGCATGTTCAGAACCATGTTTCTGTGAATAACTCCTGAACCGTAAGTCCTAGACGCTCGCTCTTGGCTGCATTCGATTCAGCTCGTGGCAGCCAGTCTAAAAAACACTATCTTGGACTTCTCTGCATGTTTCCCAGGCGAGAAATTGGCAGCATGTTCAGAACCATGTTTCTGTGAATAACTCCTGAACCGTAAGTCCTAGACGCTCGATCTTGGCGGCATTCGTCTCAGCGCCTGGCAATTAGTATAGGAGCACTGTGTTTGACTTCTCTGGATGTTTCCCAGGCGAGTTATTGACAAGTAAATCCTAGACGCTCGATCTTGGTTATTTTCGCTTTCGCGGCTGGCAGTAAAAGAACCATGTTTCTGTGAATAACTCCTGAACCGTAAGTCCTAGACGCTCGCTCTTGGCTGCATTCGATTCAGCTCGTGGCAGCCAGTCTAAAAAACACTATCTTGGACTTCTCTGCATGTTTCCCAGGCGAGAAATTGGCAGCATGTTCAGAACCATGTTTCTGTGAATAACTCCTGAACCGTAAGTCCTAGACGCTCGATCTTGGCGGCATTCGTCTCAGCGCCTGGCAATTAGTATAGGAGCACTGTGTTTGACTTCTCTGGATGTTTCCCAGGCGAGTTATTGACAAGTAAATCCTAGACGCTCGATCTTGGTTATTTTCGCTTTCGCGGCTGGCAGTAAAAGAACCATGTTTCTGTGAATAACTCCTGAACCGTAAGTCCTAGACGCTCGCTCTTGGCTGCATTCGATTCAGCTCGTGGCAGCCAGTCTAAAAAACACTATCTTGGACTTCTCTGCATGTTTCCCAGGCGAGAAATTGGCAGCATGTTCAGAACCATGTTTCTGTGAATAACTCCTGAACCGTAAGTCCTAGACGCTCGCTCTTGGCTGCATTCGATTCAGCTCGTGGCAGCCAGTCTAAAAAACACTATCTTGGACTTCTCTGCATGTTTCCCAGGCGAGCAATTGGCAGCATGTTCAGAACCATGTTTCTGTGAATAACTCCTGAACCGTAAGTCCTAGACGCTCGCTCTTGGCTGCATTCGATTCAGCTCGTGGCAGCCAGTCTAAAAAACACTATCTTGGACTTCTCTGCATGTTTCCCAGGCGAGAAATTGGCAGCATGTTCAGAACCATGTTTCTGTGAATAACTCCTGAACCGTAAGTCCTAGACGCTCGATCTTGGCGGCATTCGTCTCAGCGCCTGGCAATTAGTATAGGAGCACTGTGTTTGACTTCTCTGGATGTTTCCCAGGCGAGTTATTGACAAGTAAATCCTAGACGCTCGATCTTGGTTATTTTCGCTTTCGCGGCTGGCAGTAAAAGAACCATGTTTCTGTGAATAACTCCTGAACCGTAAGTCCTAGACGCTCGCTCTTGGCTGCATTCGATTCAGCTCGTGGCAGCCAGTCTAAAAAACACTATCTTGGACTTCTCTGCATGTTTCCCAGACGAGAAATTGGCAGCATGTTCAGAACCATGTTTCTGTGAATAACTCCTGAACCGTAAGTCCTAGACGCTCGATCTTGGCGGCATTCGTCTCAGCGCCTGGCAATTAGTATAGGAGCACTGTGTTTGACTTCTCTGGATGTTTCCCAGGCGAGTTATTGACAAGTAAATCCTAGACGCTCGATCTTGGTTATTTTCGCTTTCGCGGCTGGCAGTAAAAGAACCATGTTTCTGTGAATAACTCCTGAACCGTAAGTCCTAGACGCTCGCTCTTGGCTGCATTCGATTCAGCTCGTGGCAGCCAGTCTAAAAAACACTATCTTGGACTTCTCTGCATGTTTCCCAGGCGAGCAATTGGCAGCATGTTCAGAACCATGTTTCTGTGAATAACTCCTGAACCGTAAGTCCTAGACGCTCGCTCTTGGCTGCATTCGATTCAGCTCGTGGCAGCCAGTCTAAAAAACACTATCTTGGACTTCTCTGCATGTTCCTAAGGCAAATGTTTCTAAAGCTAATTCTTGAACCGTAAGTCCTAGACGCTCGATCTTGGCGGCATTCGTCTCAGCGCCTGGCAATTAGTATAGGAGCACTGTGTTTGACTTCTCTGGATGTTTCCCAGGCGAGTTATTGACAAGTAAATCCTAGACGCTCGATCTTGGTTATTTTCGCTTTCGCGGCTGGCAGTAAAAGAACCATGTTTCTGTGAATAACTCCTGAACCGTAAGTCCTAGACGCTCGCTCTTGGCTGCATTCGATTCAGCTCGTGGCAGCCAGTCTAAAAAACACTATCTTGGACTTCTCTGCATGTTTCCCAGGCGAGCAATTGGCAGCATGTTCAGAACCATGTTTCTGTGAATAACTCCTGAACCGTAAGTCCTAGACGCTCGCTCTTGGCTGCATTCGATTCAGCTCGTGGCAGCCAGTCTAAAAAACACTATCTTGGACTTCTCTGCATGTTTCCCAGGCGAGAAATTGGCAGCATGTTCAGAACCATGTTTCTGTGAATAACTCCTGAACCGTAAGTCCTAGACGCTCGCTCTTGGCTGCATTCGATTCAGCTCGTGGCAGCCAGTCTAAAAAACACTATCTTGGACTTCTCTGCATGTTTCCCAGACGAGAAATTGGCAGCATGTTCAGAACCATGTTTCTGTGAATAACTCCTGAACCGTAAGTCCTAGACGCTCGCTCTTGGCTGCATTCGATTCAGCTCGTGGCAGCCAGTCTAAAAAACACTATCTTGGACTTCTCTGCATGTTTCCCAGGCGAGAAATTGGCAGCATGTTCAGAACCATGTTTCTGTGAATAACTCCTGAACCGTAAGTCCTAGACGCTCGATCTTGGCGGCATTCGTCTCAGCGCCTGGCAATTAGTATAGGAGCACTGTGTTTGACTTCTCTGGATGTTTCCCAGGCGAGTTATTGACAAGTAAATCCTAGACGCTCGATCTTGGTTATTTTCGCTTTCGCGGCTGGCAGTAAAAGAACCATGTTTCTGTGAATAACTCCTGAACCGTAAGTCCTAGACGCTCGCTCTTGGCTGCATTCGATTCAGCTCGTGGCAGCCAGTCTAAAAAACACTATCTTGGACTTCTCTGCATGTTTCCCAGGCGAGCAATTGGCAGCATGTTCAGAACCATGTTTCTGTGAATAACTCCTGAACCGTAAGTCCTAGACGCTCGCTCTTGGCTGCATTCGATTCAGCTCGTGGCAGCCAGTCTAAAAAACACTATCTTGGACTTCTCTGCATGTTCCTAAGGCAAATGTTTCTAAAGCTAATTCTTGAACCGTAAGTCCTAGACGCTCGATCTTGGCGGCATTCGTCTCAGCGCCTGGCAATTAGTATAGGAGCACTGTGTTTGACTTCTCTGGATGTTTCCCAGGCGAGTTATTGACAAGTAAATCCTAGACGCTCGATCTTGGTTATTTTCGCTTTCGCGGCTGGCAGTAAAAGAACCATGTTTCTGTGAATAACTCCTGAACCGTAAGTCCTAGACGCTCGCTCTTGGCTGCATTCGATTCAGCTCGTGGCAGCCAGTCTAAAAAACACTATCTTGGACTTCTCTGCATGTTTCCCAGGCGAGAAATTGGCAGCATGTTCAGAACCATGTTTCTGTGAATAACTCCTGAACCGTAAGTCCTAGACGCTCGCTCTTGGCTGCATTCGATTCAGCTCGTGGCAGCCAGTCTAAAAAACACTATCTTGGACTTCTCTGCATGTTTCCCAGGCGAGAAATTGGCAGCATGTTCAGAACCATGTTTCTGTGAATAACTCCTGAACCGTAAGTCCTAGACGCTCGATCTTGGCGGCATTCGTCTCAGCGCCTGGCAATTAGTATAGGAGCACTGTGTTTGACTTCTCTGGATGTTTCCCAGGCGAGTTATTGACAAGTAAATCCTAGACGCTCGATCTTGGTTATTTTCGCTTTCGCGGCTGGCAGTAAAAGAACCATGTTTCTGTGAATAACTCCTGAACCGTAAGTCCTAGACGCTCGCTCTTGGCTGCATTCGATTCAGCTCGTGGCAGCCAGTCTAAAAAACACTATCTTGGACTTCTCTGCATGTTTCCCAGGCGAGAAATTGGCAGCATGTTCAGAACCATGTTTCTGTGAATAACTCCTGAACCGTAAGTCCTAGACGCTCGATCTTGGCGGCATTCGTCTCAGCGCCTGGCAATTAGTATAGGAGCACTGTGTTTGACTTCTCTGGATGTTTCCCAGGCGAGTTATTGACAAGTAAATCCTAGACGCTCGATCTTGGTTATTTTCGCTTTCGCGGCTGGCAGTAAAAGAACCATGTTTCTGTGAATAACTCCTGAACCGTAAGTCCTAGACGCTCGCTCTTGGCTGCATTCGATTCAGCTCGTGGCAGCCAGTCTAAAAAACACTATCTTGGACTTCTCTGCATGTTTCCCAGGCGAGAAATTGGCAGCATGTTCAGAACCATGTTTCTGTGAATAACTCCTGAACCGTAAGTCCTAGACGCTCGCTCTTGGCTGCATTCGATTCAGCTCGTGGCAGCCAGTCTAAAAAACACTATCTTGGACTTCTCTGCATGTTTCCCAGGCGAGCAATTGGCAGCATGTTCAGAACCATGTTTCTGTGAATAACTCCTGAACCGTAAGTCCTAGACGCTCGCTCTTGGCTGCATTCGATTCAGCTCGTGGCAGCCAGTCTAAAAAACACTATCTTGGACTTCTCTGCATGTTTCCCAGGCGAGAAATTGGCAGCATGTTCAGAACCATGTTTCTGTGAATAACTCCTGAACCGTAAGTCCTAGACGCTCGATCTTGGCGGCATTCGTCTCAGCGCCTGGCAATTAGTATAGGAGCACTGTGTTTGACTTCTCTGGATGTTTCCCAGGCGAGTTATTGACAAGTAAATCCTAGACGCTCGATCTTGGTTATTTTCGCTTTCGCGGCTGGCAGTAAAAGAACCATGTTTCTGTGAATAACTCCTGAACCGTAAGTCCTAGACGCTCGCTCTTGGCTGCATTCGATTCAGCTCGTGGCAGCCAGTCTAAAAAACACTATCTTGGACTTCTCTGCATGTTTCCCAGACGAGAAATTGGCAGCATGTTCAGAACCATGTTTCTGTGAATAACTCCTGAACCGTAAGTCCTAGACGCTCGATCTTGGCGGCATTCGTCTCAGCGCCTGGCAATTAGTATAGGAGCACTGTGTTTGACTTCTCTGGATGTTTCCCAGGCGAGTTATTGACAAGTAAATCCTAGACGCTCGATCTTGGTTATTTTCGCTTTCGCGGCTGGCAGTAAAAGAACCATGTTTCTGTGAATAACTCCTGAACCGTAAGTCCTAGACGCTCGCTCTTGGCTGCATTCGATTCAGCTCGTGGCAGCCAGTCTAAAAAACACTATCTTGGACTTCTCTGCATGTTTCCCAGGCGAGCAATTGGCAGCATGTTCAGAACCATGTTTCTGTGAATAACTCCTGAACCGTAAGTCCTAGACGCTCGCTCTTGGCTGCATTCGATTCAGCTCGTGGCAGCCAGTCTAAAAAACACTATCTTGGACTTCTCTGCATGTTCCTAAGGCAAATGTTTCTAAAGCTAATTCTTGAACCGTAAGTCCTAGACGCTCGATCTTGGCGGCATTCGTCTCAGCGCCTGGCAATTAGTATAGGAGCACTGTGTTTGACTTCTCTGGATGTTTCCCAGGCGAGTTATTGACAAGTAAATCCTAGACGCTCGATCTTGGTTATTTTCGCTTTCGCGGCTGGCAGTAAAAGAACCATGTTTCTGTGAATAACTCCTGAACCGTAAGTCCTAGACGCTCGCTCTTGGCTGCATTCGATTCAGCTCGTGGCAGCCAGTCTAAAAACACTATCTTGGACTTCTCTGCATGTTTCCCAGGCGAGCAATTGGCAGCATGTTCAGAACCATGTTTCTGTGAATAACTCCTGAACCGTAAGTCCTAGACGCTCGCTCTTGGCTGCATTCGATTCAGCTCGTGGCAGCCAGTCTAAAAAACACTATCTTGGACTTCTCTGCATGTTTCCCAGGCAGAAATTGGCAGCATGTTCAGAACCATGTTTCTGTGAATAACTCCTGAACCGTAAGTCCTAGACGCTCGCTCTTGGCTGCATTCGATTCAGCTCGTGGCAGCCAGTCTAAAAAACACTATCTTGGACTTCTCTGCATGTTTCCCAGACGAGAAATTGGCAGCATGTTCAGAACCATGTTTCTGTGAATAACTCCTGAACCGTAAGTCCTAGACGCTCGCTCTTGGCTGCATTCGATTCAGCTCGTGGCAGCCAGTCTAAAAAACACTATCTTGGACTTCTCTGCATGTTTCCCAGGCGAGAAATTGGCAGCATGTTCAGAACCATGTTTCTGTGAATAACTCCTGAACCGTAAGTCCTAGACGCTCGCTCTTGGCTGCATTCGATTCAGCTCGTGGCAGCCAGTCTAAAAAACACTATCTTGGACTTCTCTGCATGTTTCCCAGGCGAGCAATTGGCAGCATGTTCAGAACCATGTTCTGTGAATAACTCCTGAACCGTAAGTCCTAGACGCTCGCTCTTGGCTGCATTCGATTCAGCTCGTGGCAGCCAGTCTAAAAAACACTATCTTGGACTTCTCTGCATGTTTCCCAGGCGAGAAATTGGCAGCATGTTCAGAACCATGTTTCTGTGAATAACTCCTGAACCGTAAGTCCTAGACGCTCGATCTTGGCGGCATTCGTCTCAGCGCCTGGCAATTAGTATAGGAGCACTGTGTTTGACTTCTCTGGATGTTTCCCAGGCGAGTTATTGAACAAGTAAATCCTAGACGCTCGATCTTGGTTATTTTCGCTTTCGCGGCTGGCAGTAAAAGAACCATGTTTCTGTGAATAACTCCTGAACCGTAAGTCCTAGACGCTCGCTCTTGGCTGCATTCGATTCAGCTCGTGGCAGCCAGTCTAAAAAACACTATCTTGGACTTCTCTGCATGTTTCCCAGGCGAGAAATTGGCAGCATGTTCAGAACCATGTTTCTGTGAATAACTCCTGAACCGTAAGTCCTAGACGCTCGATCTTGGCGGCATTCGTCTCAGCGCCTGGCAATTAGTATAGGAGCACTGTGTTTGACTTCTCTGGATGTTTCCCAGGCGAGTTATTGACAAGTAAATCCTAGACGCTCGATCTTGGTTATTTTCGCTTTCGCGGCTGGCAGTAAAAGAACCATGTTTCTGTGAATAACTCCTGAACCGTAAGTCCTAGACGCTCGCTCTTGGCTGCATTCGATTCAGCTCGTGGCAGCCAGTCTAAAAAACACTATCTTGGACTTCTCTGCATGTTTCCCAGGCGAGAAATTGGCAGCATGTTCAGAACCATGTTTCTGTGAATAACTCCTGAACCGTAAGTCCTAGACGCTCGCTCTTGGCTGCATTCGATTCAGCTCGTGGCAGCCAGTCTAAAAAACACTATCTTGGACTTCTCTGCATGTTTCCCAGGCGAGAAATTGGCAGCATGTTCAGAACCATGTTTCTGTGAATAACTCCTGAACCGTAAGTCCTAGACGCTCGCTCTTGGCTTGCATTCGATTCAGCTCGTGGCAGCCAGTCTAAAAAACACTATCTTGGACTTCTCTGCATGTTTCCCAGGCGAGAAATGGCAGCATGTTCAGAACCATGTTTCTGTGAATAACTCCTGAACCGTAAGTCCTAGACGCTCGATCTTGGCGCATTCGTCTCAGCGCCTGGCAATTAGTATAGGAGCACTGTGTTTGACTTCTCTGGATGTTTCCCAGGCGAGTTATTGACAAGTAAATCCTAGACGCTCGATCTTGGTTATTTTCGCTTTCGCGGCTGGCAGTAAAAGAACCATGTTTCTGTGAATAACTCCTGAACCGTAAGTCCTAGACGCTCGCTCTTGGCTGCATTCGATTCAGCTCGTGGCAGCCAGTCTAAAAAAACACTATCTTGGACTTCTCTGCATGTTTCCCAGGCGAGCAATTGGCAGCATGTTCAGAACCATGTTTCTGTGAATAACTCCTGAACCGTAAGTCCTAGACGCTCGCTCTTGGCTGCATTCGATTCAGCTCGTGGCAGCCAGTCTAAAAAACACTATCTTGGACTTCTCTGCATGTTCCTAAGGCAAATGTTTCTAAAGCTAATTCTTGAACCGTAAGTCCTAGACGCTCGATCTTGGCGGCATTCGTCTCAGCGCCTGGCAATTAGTATAGGAGCACTGTGTTTGACTTCTCTGGATGTTTCCCAGGCGAGTTATTGACAAGTAAATCCTAGACGCTCGATCTTGGTTATTTTCGCTTTCGCGGCTGGCAGTAAAAGAACCATGTTTCTGTGAATAACTCCTGAACCGTAAGTCCTAGACGCTCGCTCTTGGCTGCATTCGATTCAGCTCGTGGCAGCCAGTCTAAAAACACTATCTTGGACTTCTCTGCATGTTTCCCAGGCGAGAAATTGGCAGCATGTTCAGAACCATGTTTCTGTGAATAACTCCTGAACCGTAAGTCCTAGACGCTCGCTCTTGGCTTCATTCGATTCAGCTCTTGGCAGCCAGTCTAAAAAACACTATCTTGGACTTCTCTGCATGTTTCCCAGGCGAGAAATTGGCAGCATGTTCAGAACCATGTTTCTGTGAATAACTCCTGAACCGTAAGTCCTAGACGCTCGATCTTGGCGGCATTCGTCTCAGCGCCTGGCAATTAGTATAGGAGCACTGTGTTTGACTTCTCTGATGTTTCCCAGGCGAGTTATTGACAAGTAAATCCTAGACGCTCGATCTTGGTTATTTTCGCTTTCGCGGCTGGCAGTAAAAGAACCATGTTTCTGTGAATAACTCCTGAACCGTAAGTCCTAGACGCTCGCTCTTGGCTGCATTCGATTCAGCTCGTGGCAGCCAGTCTAAAAAACACTATCTTGGACTTCTCTGCATGTTTCCCAGACGAGAAATTGGCAGCATGTTCAGAACCATGTTTCTGTGAATAACTCCTGAACCGTAAGTCCTAGACGCTCGATCTTGGCGGCATTCGTCTCAGCGCCTGGCAATTAGTATAGGAGCACTGTGTTTGACTTCTCTGTATGTTTCCCAGGCGAGTTATTGACAAGTAAATCCTAGACGCTCGATCTTGGTTATTTTCGCTTTCGCGGCTGGCAGTAAAAGAACCATGTTTCTGTGAATAACTCCTGAACCGTAAGTCCTAGACGCTCGCTCTTGGCTGCATTCGATTCAGCTCGTGGCAGCCAGTCTAAAAAACACTATCTTGGACTTCTCTGCATGTTTCCCAGGCGAGCAATTGGCAGCATGTTCAGAACCATGTTTCTGTGAATAACTCCTGAACCGTAAGTCCTACCTAGACGCTCGCTCTTGGCTGCATTCGATTCAGCTCGTGGCAGCCAGTCTAAAAAACACTATCTTGGACTTCTCTGCATGTTCCTAAGGCAAATGTTTCTAAAGCTAATTCTTGAACCGTAAGTCCTAGACGCTCGATCTTGGCGGCATTCGTCTCAGCGCCTGGCAATTAGTATAGGAGCACTGTGTTTGACTTCTCTGGATGTTTCCCAGGCGAGTTATTGACAAGTAAATCCTAGACGCTCGATCTTGGTTATTTTCGCTTTCGCGGCTGGCAGTAAAAGAACCATGTTTCTGTGAATAACTCCTGAACCGTAAGTCCTAGACGCTCGCTCTTGGCTGCATTCGATTCAGCTCGTGGCAGCCAGTCTAAAAAACACTATCTTGGACTTCTCTGCATGTTTCCCAGGCGAGCAATTGGCAGCATGTCAGAACCATGTTTCTGTGAATAACTCCTGAACCGTAAGTCCTAGACGCTCGCTCTTGGCTGCATTCGATTCAGCTCGTGGCAGCCAGTCTAAAAAACACTATCTTGGACTTCTCTGCATGTTTCCCAGGCGAGAAATTGGCAGCATGTTCAGAACCATGTTTCTGTGAATAACTCCTGAACCGTAAGTCCTAGACGCTCGCTCTTGGCTGCATTCGATTCAGCTCGTGGCAGCCAGTCTAAAAAACACTATCTTGGACTTCTCTGCATGTTTCCCAGGCGAGAAATTGGCAGCATGTTCAGAACCATGTTTCTGTGAATAACTCCTGAACCGTAAGTCCTAGACGCTCGCTCTTGGCTGCATTCGATTCAGCTCGTGGCAGCCAGTCTAAAAAACACTATCTTGGACTTCTCTGCATGTTTCCCAGGCGAGAAATTGGCAGCATGTTCAGAACCATGTTTCTGTGAATAACTCCTGAACCGTAAGTCCTAGACGCTCGCTCTTGGCTGCATTCGATTCAGCTCGTGGCAGCCAGTCTAAAAAACACTATCTTGGACTTCTCTGCATGTTTCCCAGGCGAGCAATTGGCAGCATGTTCAGAACCATGTTTCTGTGAATAACTCCTGAACCGTAAGTCCTAGACGCTCGCTCTTGGCTGCATTCGATTCAGCTCGTGGCAGCCAGTCTAAAAAACACTATCTTGGACTTCTCTGCATGTTTCCCAGGCGAGAAATTGGCAGCATGTTCAGAACCATGTTTCTGTGAATAACTCCTGAACCGTAAGTCCTAGACGCTCGATCTTGGCGGCATTCGTCTCAGCGCCTGGCAATTAGTATAGGAGCACTGTGTTTGACTTCTCTGGATGTTTCCCAGGCGAGTTATTGACAAGTAAATCCTAGACGC
>NW_027463088.1:0-35795 GCF_050947455.1 Rhinoderma darwinii
GCCCGGTCTCTATTACTTCTCAGCGCTGCTAAGCTCCGCCCCTCATTCACTGATCACATGACGTGAACGTCATCACAGGTCCTTTATCCACCGCCACCTTTCGCTGCTGAGCTCCGCCCCCTCCAGTTCTGATCACATGATGGTGACGTAATCACAGCTACTTTATCCACCTCTTCTGTGCTGCAATGCTGGGCTCCGCCCCCTCCTGTTGTGATCACATGATGGTGACGTCACCTCAGGTCCTTCAGATATAGTGATATTACAGATACACGGCAGGTCCTGGTCGGTGTATGACTGGTGGTCGCTGCTGTTCTCTCTGTTATCAGCCAGTAGAGGATTTCCCGTCATTCAGAGCGGTGTATACGGAGGGTATATATATATACTTGTACATTACCTGCTACTAAGCTGCATTCTCCCCTTACGTTATTTGCTGGGTATATAGAGAAAAACGCAGGATAAAACGTAAGAAAACGCCTGGTGTGACCTCAGTGTAAGGTAAGATGACATCACATGGTATTTGCTCCATTTTCCTGCGTTTTCCCTTTGCTGCGGTTTTTATGGTTTCAGTTAAAATGCGACAAAGTCTGATAGAGAAATAACACGTGTTATATGTGAGGAGAGAGGCTGCCGGTGACATGTTATATGTGAGGAGAGAGGCTGCCGGTGACGTGTTATATGTGAGGAGAGAGGCTGCCGGTGACGTGTTATATGTGAGGAGAGAGGCTGCCGGTGACGTGTTATATGTGAGGAGAGAGGCTGCCGGTGACGTGTTATATGTGAGGAGAGAGGCTGCCGGTGACGTGTTATATGTGAGGAGAGAGGCTGCCGGTGACGTGTTATATGTGAGGAGAGAGGCTGCCGGTGACGTGTTATATGTGAGGAGAGAGGCTGCCGGTGACGTGTTACATGTGAGGAGAGAGGCTGCCGGTGACGTGTTATATGTGAGGAGAGAGGGTGCCGGTGACGTGTTATATGTGAGGAGAGAGGCTGCCGGTGACGTGTTACATGTGAGGAGAGAGGCTGCCGGTGACGTGTTATATGTGAGGAGAGAGGGTGCCGGTGACGCGTTATATGTGAGGAGAGAGGGTGACATGTTATATGTGAGGAGAGAGGCCGCCGGTGACGTGTTATATGTGAGGAGAGAGGCTGCCGGTGACGTGTTATATGTGAGGAGAGAGGCTGCCGGTGACATGTTATATGTGAGGAGAGGCTGCCGGTGACGTGTTATATGTGAGGAGAGAGGCTGCCGGTGACGTGTTATATGTGAGGAGAGAAGCTGCCGGTGACGTGTTATATGTGAGGAGAGAGGCTGCCGGTGACGTGTTATATGTGAGGAGAGAGGCTGCCGGTGACATGTTATATGTGAGGAGAGAGGCTGCCGGTGACATGTTATATGTGAGGAGAGAGGCTGCCGGTGACGTGTTATATGTGAGGAGAGAGGCTGCCGGTGACGTGTTATATGTGAGGAGAGAGGCTGCCGGTGACATGTTATATGTGAGGAGAGAGGCTGCCGGTGACATGTTATATGTGAGGAGAGAGGCTGCCGGTGACATGTTATATGTGAGGAGAGAGGCTGCCGGTGACGTGTTATATGTGAGGAGAGAGGCTGCCGGTGACGCGTTATATGTGAGGAGAGAGGCTGCCGGTGACATGACACGTGTTATATGTGAGGAGCGAGGCTGCCGGTGACATGTTATATGTGAGGAGAGATGCTGCCGGTGACACGTGTTATATGTGAGGAGCGAGGCTGCCGGTGACATGTTATATGTGAGGAGAGAGGCTGCCGGTGACACGTGTTATATGTGAGGAGAGAGGCTGCCGGTGACGTGTTATATGTGAGGAGAGAGGCTGCCGGTGACGTGTTATATGTGAGGAGAGAGGCTGCCGGTGACGTGTTATATGTGAGGAGAGAGGCTGCCGGTGACGTGTTATATGTGAGGAGAGAGGCTGCCGGTGACATGTTATATGTGAGGAGAGAGGCTGCTGGTGACGTGTTATATGTGAGGAGAGAGGCTGCAGGTGACGTGTTATATGTGAGGAGAGAGGCTGCTGGTGACGTGTTATATGTGAGGAGAGAGGCTGCTGGTGACGTGTTATATGTGAGGAGAGAGGCTGCCGGTGACGTGTTATATGTGAGGAGAGAGACTGCCGGTGACATGTTATATGTGAGTAGAGAGGCTGCCGGTGACATATTATATGTGAGGAGAGAGGCTGCCGGTGACGTGTTATATGTGAGGAGAGAGGCTGCCGGTGACACGTGTTATATGTGAGGAGAGAGGCTGCCGGTGACGTGTTATATGTGAGGAGAGAGGCTGCCGGTGACATGTTATATGTGAGGAGAAAGGCTGCCGGTGACGTGTTATATGTGAGGAGAGAGGCTGCCGGTGACGTGTTATATGTGAGGAGAGAGGCTGCCGGTGACATGTTATATGTGAGGAGAGAGGCTGCCGGTGAAGTGTTATATGTGAGGAGAGAGGCCGCCGGTGACATGTTATATGTGAGGAGAGAGGCTGCCGGTGACGTGTTACATGTGAGGAGAGAGGCTGCCGGTGACGTGTTACATGTGAGGAGAGAGGCTGCCGGTGACGTGTTATATGTGAGGAGAGAGGCTGCCGGTGACACGTGTTATATGTGAGGAGAGAGGCTGCCGGTGACATGACACGTGTTATATGTGAGGAGAGAGGCTGCCGGTGACATGACACGTGTTATATGTGAGGAGAGAGGCTGCAGGTGACGTGTTATATGTGAGGAGAGAGGCTGCCGGTGACGTGTTACATGTGAGGAGAGAGGCTGCCGGTGACGTGTTATATGTGAGGAGAGAGGCTGCCGGTGACACGTGTTATATGTGAGGAGAGAGGCTGCCGGTGACATGACACGTGTTATATGTGAGGAGAGAGGCTGCCGGTGACGTGTTATATGTGAGGAGAGAGGCTGCCGGTGACGTGTTATATGTGAGGAGAGAGGCTGCCGGTGACATGACACGTGTTATATGTGAGGAGAGAGGCTGCCGGTGACATGTTATATGTGAGGAGAGAGGCTGCCGGTGACGTGTTATATGTGAGGAGAGAGGCTGCCGGTGACGTGTTATATGTGAGGGGAGAGGCTGCCGGTGACGTGTTATATGTGAGGAGAGAGGCTGCCGGTGACGTGTTATATGTGAGGAGAGAGGCTGCCGGTGACATGACACGTGTTATATGTGAGGAGAGAGGCTGCCGGTGACATGACACGTGTTATATGTGAGGAGAGAGGCTGCCGGTGACGTGTTATATGTGAGGAGAGAGGCTGCCGGTGACATGACACGTGTTATATGTGAGGAGAGAGGCTGCCGGTGACGTGTTATATGTGATGAGAGAGGCTGCCGGTGACATGACACGTGTTATATGTGAGGAGAGAGGCTGCCGGTGACGTGTTATATGTGAGGAGAGAGGCTGCCGGTGACGCGTTATATGTGAGGAGAGAGGCTGCCGGTGACGCTTTATATGTGAGGAGAGAGGCTGCCGGTGACGCGTTATATGTGAGGAGAGAGGCTGCCGGTGACGCGTTATATGTGAGGAGAGAGGCTGCCGGTGACGCGTTATATGTGAGGAGAGAGGCTGCCGGTGACGCGTTATATGTGAGGAGAGAGGCTGCCGGTGACGCGTTATATGTGAGGAGAGAGGCTGCCGGTGACGTGTTATATGTGAGGAGAGGCTGCCGGTGACATGTTATATGTGAGGAGAGAGGCTGCCGGTGACGTGTTATATGTGAGGAGAGGCTGCCGGTGACGTGTTATATGTGAGGAGAGAGGCTGCCGGTGACATGTTATATGTGAGGAGAGAGGCTGCCGGTGACGTGTTATATGTGAGGAGAGAGGCTGCCGGTGACGTGTTATATGTGAGGAGAGAGGCTGCCGGTGACACGTGTTATATGTGAGGAGAGAGGCTGCCGGTGACGTGTTATATGTGAGGAGAGAGGCTGCAGGTGACATGTTATATGTGAGGAGAGAGGCTGCCGGTGACATGTTATATGTGAGGAGAGAGGCTGCCGGTGACATGTTATATGTGAGGAGAGAGGCTGCCGGTGACATGTTATATGTGAGGAGAGAGGCTGCCGGTGACATGTTATATGTGAGGAGAGAGGCTGCCGGTGACATGACACGTGTTATATGTGAGGAGAGAGGCTGCCGGTGACATGTTATATGTGAGGAGAGGGGCTGCCGGTGACATGTTACATGTGCGGAGAGAGGCTGCAGGTGACATGTTACATGTGAGGAGAGAGGCTGCCGGTGACATGTTATATGTGAGGAGAGAGGCTGCCGGTGACGTGTTATATGTGAGGAGAGAGGCTGCCGGTGACGTGTTATATGTGAGGAGAGAGGCTGCCGGTGACGTGTTATATGTGAGGGGAGAGGCTGCCGGTGACGTGTTATATGTGAGGAGAGAGGCTGCCGGTGACGTGTTATATGTGAGGAGAGAGGCTGCCGGTGACATGACACGTGTTATATGTGAGGAGAGAGGCTGCCGGTGACATGACACGTGTTATATGTGAGGAGAGAGGCTGCCGGTGACGTGTTATATGTGAGGAGAGAGGCTGCCGGTGACATGACACGTGTTATATGTGAGGAGAGAGGCTGCCGGTGACGTGTTATATGTGATGAGAGAGGCTGCCGGTGACATGACACGTGTTATATGTGAGGAGAGAGGCTGCCGGTGACGTGTTATATGTGAGGAGAGAGGCTGCCGGTGACGCGTTATATGTGAGGAGAGAGGCTGCCGGTGACGCTTTATATGTGAGGAGAGAGGCTGCCGGTGACGCGTTATATGTGAGGAGAGAGGCTGCCGGTGACGCGTTATATGTGAGGAGAGAGGCTGCCGGTGACGCGTTATATGTGAGGAGAGAGGCTGCCGGTGACGCGTTATATGTGAGGAGAGAGGCTGCCGGTGACGCGTTATATGTGAGGAGAGAGGCTGCCGGTGACGTGTTATATGTGAGGAGAGGCTGCCGGTGACATGTTATATGTGAGGAGAGAGGCTGCCGGTGACGTGTTATATGTGAGGAGAGAGGCTGCCGGTGACGTGTTATATGTGAGGAGAGGCTGCCGGTGACGTGTTATATGTGAGGAGAGAGGCTGCCGGTGACATGTTATATGTGAGGAGAGAGGCTGCCGGTGACACGTGTTATATGTGAGGAGAGAGGCTGCCGGTGACGTGTTATATGTGAGGAGAGAGGCTGCCGGTGACATGTTGTTATATGTGAGGAGAGAGGCTGCCGGTGACGTGTTATATGTGAGGAGAGAGGCTGCCGGTGACATGTTGTTATATGTGAGGAGAGAGGCTGCCGGTGACGTGTTATATGTGAGGAGAGAGGCTGCCGGTGACATGTTGTTATATGTGAGGAGAGAGGCTGCCGGTGACGTGTTATATGTGAGGAGAGAGGCTGCCGGTGACGTGTTATATGTGAGGAGAGAGGCTGCCGGTGACACGTGTTATATGTGAGGAGAGAGGCTGCCGGTGACGTGTTATATGTGAGGAGAGAGGCTGCCGGTGACGTGTTATATGTGAGGAGAGAGGCTGCCGGTGACATGACACGTGTTATATGTGAGGAGAGAGGCTGCCGGTGACATGACACGTGTTATATGTGAGGAGAGAGGCTGCCGGTGACGTGTTATATGTGAGGAGAGAGGCTGCCGGTGACGTGTTATATGTGAGGAGAGAGGCTGCCGGTGACACGTGTTATATGTGAGGAGAGAGGCTGCCGGTGACACGTGTTATATGTGAGGAGAGAGGCTGCCGGTGACGTGTTATATGTGAGGAGAGAGGCTGCCGGTGACGTGTTATATGTGAGGGGAGAGGCTGCCGGTGACGTGTTATATGTGAGGAGAGAGGCTGCCGGTGACGTGTTATATGTGAGGAGAGAGGCTGCCGGTGACATGACACGTGTTATATGTGAGGAGAGAGGCTGCCGGTGACATGACACGTGTTATATGTGAGGAGAGAGGCTGCCGGTGACGTGTTATATGTGAGGAGAGAGGCTGCCGGTGACATGACACGAGTTATATGTGAGGAGAGAGGCTGCCGGTGACGTGTTATATGTGAGGAGAGAGGCTGCCGGTGACGTGTTATATGTGAGGAGAGAGGCTGCCGGTGACGTGTTATATGTGAGGAGAGCGGCTGCCGGTGACGTGTTATATGTGAGGAGAGAGGCTGCCGGTGACGTGTTATATGTGAGGAGAGAGGCTGCCGGTGACGTGTTATATGTGTGGAGAGAGGCTGCCGGTGACGTGTTATATGTGAGGAGAGAGGCTGCCGGTGACACGTGTTATATGAGAGGAGAGAGGCTGCCGGTGACACGTGTTATATGAGAGGAGAGTGGCTGCCGGTGACGTGTTATATGTGAGGAGAGAGGCTGCCGGTGACACGTGTTATATGTGAGGAGAGACGCTGCCGGTGACGTGTTATATGTGAGGAGAGAGGCTGCCGGTGGCGTGTTATATGTGAGGAGAGAGGCTGCCGGTGACGTGTTATATGTGAGGAGAGAGGCTGCCGGTGACATGACACGTGTTATATGTGAGGAGAGAGGCTGCCGGTGACGTGTTATATGTGATGAGAGAGGCTGCCGGTGACATGACACGTGTTATATGTGAGGAGAGAGGCTGCCGGTGACGTGTTATATGTGAGGAGAGAGGCTGCCGGTGACGTGTTATATGTGAGGAGAGAGGCTGCCGGTGACGTGTTATATGTGAGGAGAGAGGCTGCCGGTGACGTGTTATATGTGAGGAGAGAGGCTGCCGGTGACGTGTTATATGTGAGGAGAGAGGCTGCCGGTGACGTGTTATATGTGAGGAGAGAGGCTGCCGGTGACGTGTTATATGTGAGGAGAGAGGCTGCCGGTGACGTGTTATATGTGAGGAGAGAGGCTGCCGGTGACATGACACGTGTTATATGTGAGGAGAGTGGCCGCCGGTGACATGTTATATGTGAGGAGAGAGGCTGCCGGTGACGTGTTATATGTGAGGAGAGAGGCTGCCGGTGACGTGTTATATGTGAGGAGAGAGGCTGCCGGTGACGTGTTATATGTGAGGAGAGAGGCTGCCGGTGACGTGTTATATGTGAGGAGAGAGGCTGCCGGTGACGTGTTATATGTGAGGAGAGAGGCTGCCGGTGACACGTTATATGTGAGGAGAGAGGCTGCCGGTGACACGTTATATGTGAGGAGAGAGGCTGCCGGTGACACGTTATATGTGAGGAGAGAGGCTGCCGGTGACATGTTATATGTGAGGAGAGAGGCTGCCGGTGACACGTTATATGTGAGGAGAGAGGCTGCCGGTGACACGTTATATGTGAGGAGAGAGGCTGCCGGTGACATGTTATATGTGAGGAGAGAGGCTGCCGGTGACATGTTATATGTGAGGAGAGAGGCTGCCGGTGACATGACACGTGTTATATGTGAGGAGAGAGGCTGCCGGTGACACGTGTTATATGGGAGGAGAGAGGCTGCCGGTGACGTGTTATATGTGAGCAGAGAGGCTGCCGGTGACGTGTTATATGTGAGGAGAGAGGCCGCCGGTGACGTGTTATATGTGAGGAGAGAGGCCGCCGGTGACATGACCCGTGTTATATGTGAGGAGAGAGGCTGCCGGTGACACGTGTTATATGTGAGGAGAGAGGCCGCCGGTGACATGACCCGTGTTATATGTGAGGAGAGAGGCTGCCGGTGACGTGTTATATGTGAGGAGAGAGGCTGCCGGTGACGTGTTATATGTGAGGAGAGAGGCTGCCGGTGACGTGTTATATGTGAGGAGAGAGGCTGCCGGTGACGTGTTATATGTGAGGAGAGAGGCTGCCGGTGACGTGTTATGTGAGGAGAGAGGCTGCCGGTGACGTGTTATATGTGAGGAGAGAGGCTGCCGGTGACGTGTTATATGTGAGGAGAGAGGCTGCCGGTGACGTGTTATATGTGAGGAGAGAGGATGCCGGTGACATGTTATATGTGAGGAGAGAAGCTGCCGGTGATGTGTTATATGTGAGGAGAGAGGCTGCCGGTGACATGACACGTGTTATATGTGAGGAGAGAGGCTGCCGGTGACGTGTTATATGTGAGGAGAGAGGCTGCCGGTGACGTGTTATATGTGAGGAGAGAGGCTGCCGGTGACATGACACGTGTTATATGTGAGGAGAGAGGCTGCCGGTGACGTGTTATATGTGAGGAGAGAGGCTGCCGGTGACGCGTTATATGTGAGGAGAGAGGCTGCCGGTGACGCTTTATATGTGAGGAGAGAGGCTGCCGGTGACGCGTTATATGTGAGGAGAGAGGCTGCCGGTGACGCGTTATTTGTGAGGAGAGAGGCTGCCGGTGACGCGTTATATGTGAGGAGAGAGGCTGCCGGTGACGCGTTATATGTGAGGAGAGAGGCTGCCGGTGACGCGTTATATGTGAGGAGAGAGGCTGCCGGTGACGTGTTATATGTGAGGAGAGGCTGCCGGTGACATGTTATATGTGAGGAGAGAGGCTGCCGGTGACGTGTTATATGTGAGGAGAGAGGCTGCCGGTGACGTGTTATATGTGAGGAGAGAGGCTGCCGGTGACGTGTTATATGTGAGGAGAGAGGCTGCCGGTGACGTGTTATATGTGAGGAGAGAGGCTGCCGGTGACACGTGTTATATGTGAGGAGAGAGGCTGCCGGTGACGTGTTATATGTGAGGAGAGAGGCTGCCGGTGACATGTTATATGTGAGGAGAGAGGCTGCCGGTGACATGTTATATGTGAGGAGAGAGGCTGCCGGTGACACGTGTTATATGTGAGGAGAGAGGCTGCCGGTGACACGTGTTATATGTGAGGAGAGAGGCTGCCGGTGACATGTTATATGTGAGGAGAGAGGCTGCCGGTGACATGTTATATGTGAGGAGAGAGGCTGCCGGTGACATGTTATATGTGAGGAGAGAGGCTGCCGGTGACATGTTATATGTGAGGAGAGAGGCTGCCGGTGACATGTTATATGTGAGGAGAGAGGCTGCCGGTGACACGTGTTATATGTGAGGAGAGAGGCTGCCGGTGACACGTGTTATATGTGAGGAGAGAGGCTGCCGGTGACATGTTATATGTGAGGAGAGAGGCTGCCGGTGACACGTGTTATATGTGAGGAGAGAGGCTGCCGGTGACGTGTTATATGTGAGGAGAGAGGCTGCCGGTGACACGTGTTATATGTGAGGAGAGAGGCTACCGGTGACGTGTTATATGTGAGGAGAGAGGCTGCAGGTGACGTGTTATATGTGAGGAGAGAGGCTGCCGGTGACGTGTTATATGTGAGGAGAGAGGCTGCCGGTGATGTGTTATATGTGAGGAGAGAGGCTGCCGGTGACGTGTTATATGTGAGGAGAGAGGCTGCAGGTGACGTGTTATATGTGAGGAGAGAGGCTGCCGGTGACGTGTTATATGTGAGGAGAGAGGCTGCCGGTGACATGTTATATGTGAGGAGAGAGGCTGCCGGTGACATGTTTTATGTGAGGAGAGAGGCTGCCGGTGACATGTTATATGTGAGGAGAGAGGCTGCCGGTGACATGACACGTGTTATATGTGAGGAGAGAGGCTGCCGGTGACATGTTATATGTGAGGAGAGAGGCTGCCGGTGACGTGTTATATGTGAGGAGGGAGGCTGCCGGTGACGTGTTATATGTGAGGAGAGAGGCTGCCGGTGACGTGTTATATGTGAGGAGAGAGGCTGCCGGTGACGTGTTATATGTGAGGAGAGAGGCTGCCGGTGACGTGTTATATGTGAGGAGAGAGGCTGCCGGTGACGTGTTATATGTGAGGAGAGAGGCTGCCGGTGACGTGTTATATGTGAGGAGAGAGGCTGCCGGTGACGTGTTATATGTGAGGAGAGAGGCTGCCGGTGACGTGTTATATGTGAGGAGAGAGGCTGCCGGTGACGTGTTATATGTGAGGAGAGAGGCTGCCGGTGACGTGTTATATGTGAGGAGAGAGGCTGCCGGTGACGTGTTATATGTGAGGAGAGAGGCTGCCGGTGACACGTGTTATATGTGAGGAGAGAGGCTGCCGGTGACATGTTATATGTGAGGAGAGAGGCTGCCGGTGACGTGTTATATGTGAGGAGAGAGGCTGCCGGTGACATGTTGTTATATGTGAGGAGAGAGGCTGCCGGTGACATGACACGTGTTATATGTGAGGAGAGAGGCTGCCGGTGACATGTTATATGTGAGGAGAGAGGCTGCCGGTGACGTGTTATATGTGAGGAGAGAGGCTGCCGGTGACATGACACGTGTTATATGTGAGGAGATAGGCTTCCGGTGACGTGTTATATGTGAGGAGAGAGGCTGCCGGTGACATGACACGTGTTATATGTGAGGAGAGAGGCTGCCGGTGACATGTTATATGTGAGGAGAGAGGCTGCCGGTGACGTGTTATATGTGAGGAGAGAGGCTGCCGGTGACATGACACGTGTTATATGTGAGGAGATAGGCTGCCGGTGACGTGTTATATGTGAGGAGAGAGGCTGCCGGTGACATGACACGTGTTATATGTGAGGAGAGAGGCTGCCGGTGACATGTTATATGTGAGGAGAGAGGCTGCCGGTGACGTGTTATATGTGAGGAGAGAGGCTGCCGGTGACGTGTTATATGTGAGGAGAGAGGCTGCAGGTGACATGTTGTTATATGTGAGGAGAGAGGCTGCCGGTGACATGACACGTGTTATATGTGAGGAGAGAGGCTGCCGGTGACATGTTATATGTGAGGAGAGAGGCTGCCGGTGACGTGTTATATGTGAGGAGAGAGGCTGCAGGTGACATGACACGTGTTATATGTGAGGAGATAGGCTGCCGGTGACGTGTTATATGTGAGGAGAGAGGCTGCCGGTGACATGACACGTGTTATATGTGAGGAGAGAGGCTGCCGGTGACATGTTATATGTGAGGAGAGAGGCTGCCGGTGACGTGTTATATGTGAGGAGAGAGGCTGCCGGTGACATGACACGTGTTATATGTGAGGAGATAGGCTGCCGGTGACGTGTTATATGTGAGGAGAGAGGCTGCCGGTGACATGACACGTGTTATATGTGAGGAGAGAGGCTGCCGGTGACATGTTATATGTGAGGAGAGAGGCTGCCGGTGACGTGTTATATGTGAGGAGAGAGGCTGCCGGTGACGTGTTATATGTGAGGAGAGAGGCTGCAGGTGACACGTTATATGTGAGGAGAGAGGCTGCCGGTTACATGACACGTGTTATATGTGAGGAGAGAGGCTGCAGGTGACACGTTATATGTGAGGGGAGAGGCTGCCGGTGACGTGTTATATGTGAGGAGAGAGGCTGCCGGTGACATGTTATATGTGAGGAGAGAGGCTACCGGTGACGTGTTATATGTGAGGAGAGAGGCTACCGGTGACGTGTTATATGTGAGGAGAGAGACTGCCGGTGACGTGTTATATGTGAGGAGAGAGGCTGCCGGTGACGTGTTATATGTGAGGAGAGAGGTTGCCGGTGACGTGTTATATGTGAGGAGAGAGGCTGCCGGTGACGTGACACGTGTTATATGTGAGGAGAGAGACTGCCGGTGACGTGTTATATGTGAGGAGAGAGGCTGCCGGTGACGTGTTATATGTGAGGAGAGAGGCTGCCGGTGATGTGTTATATGTGAGGAGAGAGGCTGCCGGTGACGTGTTATATGTGAGGAGAGAGGCTGCAGGTGACGTGTTATATGTGAGGAGAGAGGCTGCCGGTGACGTGTTATATGTGAGGAGAGAGGCTGCCGGTGACATGTTATATGTGAGGAGAGAGGCTGCCGGTGACATGTTTTATGTGAGGAGAGAGGCTGCCGGTGACATGTTATATGTGAGGAGAGAGGCTGCCGGTGACATGACACGTGTTATATGTGAGGAGAGAGGCTGCCGGTGACATGTTATATGTGAGGAGAGAGGCTGCCGGTGACGTGTTATATGTGAGGAGAGAGGCTGCCGGTGACGTGTTATATGTGAGGAGGGAGGCTGCCGGTGACGTGTTATATGTGAGGAGAGAGGCTGCCGGTGACGTGTTATATGTGAGGAGAGAGGCTGCCGGTGACGTGTTATATGTGAGGAGAGAGGCTGCCGGTGACGTGTTATATGTGAGGAGAGAGGCTGCCGGTGACGTGTTATATGTGAGGAGAGAGGCTGCCGGTGACGTGTTATATGTGAGGAGAGAGGCTGCCGGTGACGTGTTATATGTGAGGAGAGAGGCTGCCGGTGACGTGTTATATGTGAGGAGAGAGGCTGCCGGTGACGTGTTATATGTGAGGAGAGAGGCTGCCGGTGACGTGTTATATGTGAGGAGAGAGGCTGCCGGTGACGTGTTATATGTGAGGAGAGAGGCTGCCGGTGACACGTGTTATATGTGAGGAGAGAGGCTGCCGGTGACATGTTATATGTGAGGAGAGAGGCTGCCGGTGACGTGTTATATGTGAGGAGAGAGGCTGCCGGTGACATGTTGTTATATGTGAGGAGAGAGGCTGCCGGTGACATGACACGTGTTATATGTGAGGAGAGAGGCTGCCGGTGACATGTTATATGTGAGGAGAGAGGCTGCCGGTGACGTGTTATATGTGAGGAGAGAGGCTGCCGGTGACATGACACGTGTTATATGTGAGGAGATAGGCTGCCGGTGACGTGTTATATGTGAGGAGAGAGGCTGCCGGTGACATGACACGTGTTATATGTGAGGAGAGAGGCTGCCGGTGACATGTTATATGTGAGGAGAGAGGCTGCCGGTGACGTGTTATATGTGAGGAGAGAGGCTGCCGGTGACATGACACGTGTTATATGTGAGGAGATAGGCTGCCGGTGACGTGTTATATGTGAGGAGAGAGGCTGCCGGTGACATGACACGTGTTATATGTGAGGAGAGAGGCTGCCGGTGACGTGTTATATGTGAGGAGAGAGGCTGCCGGTGACGTGTTATATGTGAGGAGAGAGGCTGCAGGTGACATGTTGTTATATGTGAGGAGAGAGGCTGCCGGTGACATGACACGTGTTATATGTGAGGAGAGAGGCTGCCGGTGACATGTTATATGTGAGGAGAGAGGCTGCCGGTGACGTGTTATATGTGAGGAGAGAGGCTGCAGGTGACATGACACGTGTTATATGTGAGGAGATAGGCTGCCGGTGACGTGTTATATGTGAGGAGAGAGGCTGCCGGTGACATGACACGTGTTATATGTGAGGAGAGAGGCTGCCGGTGACATGTTATATGTGAGGAGAGAGGCTGCCGGTGACGTGTTATATGTGAGGAGAGAGGCTGCCGGTGACATGACACGTGTTATATGTGAGGAGATAGGCTGCCGGTGACGTGTTATATGTGAGGAGAGAGGCTGCCGGTGACATGACACGTGTTATATGTGAGGAGAGAGGCTGCCGGTGACATGTTATATGTGAGGAGAGAGGCTGCCGGTGACGTGTTATATGTGAGGAGAGGGTCTGCCGGTGACGTGTTATATGTGAGGAGAGAGGCTGCAGGTGACACGTTATATGTGAGGAGAGAGGCTGCCGGTTACATGACACGTGTTATATGTGAGGGGAGAGGCTGCCGGTGACGTGTTATATGTGAGGAGAGAGGCTGCAGGTGACACGTTATATGTGAGGGGAGAGGCTGCCGGTGACGTGTTATATGTGAGGAGAGAGGCTGCCGGTGACATGTTATATGTGAGGAGAGAGGCTACCGGTGACGTGTTATATGTGAGGAGAGAGGCTACCGGTGACGTGTTATATGTGAGGAGAGAGACTGCCGGTGACGTGTTATATGTGAGGAGAGAGGCTGCCGGTGACGTGTTATATGTGAGGAGAGAGGTTGCCGGTGACGTGTTATATGTGAGGAGAGAGGCTGCCGGTGACGTGTTATATGTGAGGAGAGAGGCTGCCGGTGACATGTTATATGTGAGGAGAGAGGCTGCCGGTGACGTGTTATATGTGAGGAGAGAGGCTGCCGGTGACGTGTTATATGTGAGGAGAGAGGCTGCCGGTGACATGACACGTGTTATATGTGAGGAGAGAGGCTGCCGGTGACATGTTATATGTGAGGAGAGAGGCTGCCGGTGACATGTTATATGTGAGGAGAGAGGCTGCCGGTGACATGACACGTGTTATATGTGAGGAGAGAGGCTGCCGGTGACACGTGTTATATGTGAGGAGAGAGGCTGCCGGTGACGTGTTATGTGTGAGGAGAGAGGCTGCCGGTGACGTGTTATATGTGAGGAGAGAGGCTGCCGGTGACGTGTTATATGTGAGGAGAGAGGCTGCCGGTGACGTGTTATATGTGAGGAGAGAGGCTGCCGGTGACGTGTTATATGTGAGGAGAGAGGCTGCCGGTGACGTGTTATATGTGAGGAGAGAGGCTGCCGGTGACGTGTTATATGTGAGGAGAGAGGCTGCCGGTGACGTGTTATATGTGAGGAGAGAGGCTGCCGGTGACGTGTTATATGTGAGGAGAGAGGCTGCAGGTGACGTGTTATATGTGAGGAGAGAGGCTGCCGGTGACGTGTTATATGTGAGGAGAGAGGCTGCCGGTGACGTGTTATATGTGAGGAGAGAGGCTGCCGGTGACGTGTTATATGTGAGGAGAGAGGCTGCCGGTGACATGACACGTGTTATATGTGAGGAGAGAGGCTGCCGGTGACATGACACGTGTTATATGTGAGGAGAGAGGCTGCCGGTGACACGTGTTATATGTGAGGAGAGAGGCTGCCGGTGACGTGTTATATGTGAGGAGAGAGGCTGCCGGTGACGTGTTATATGTGAGGAGAGAGGCTGCCGTTGACGTGTTATATGTGAGGAGAGAGGCTGCCGGTGACCTGACGTGTTATATGTGAGGAGAGAGGCTGCCGGTGACATGTTATATGTGAGGAGAGAGGCTGCCGGTGACGTGACACGTGTTATATGTGAGGAGAGAGGCTGCCGGTGACGTGACACGTGTTATATGTGAGGAGAGAGGCTGCCGGTGACATGTTATATGTGAGGAGAGAGGCTGCCGGTGACGTGTTATATGTGAGGAGAGAGGCTGCCGGTGACATGTTATATGTGAGGAGAGAGGCTGCCGGTTATATGTGAGGAGAGAGGCTGCCGGTGACGTGTTATATGTGAGGAGAGAGGCTGCCGGTGACGTGTTATATGTGAGGAGAGAGGCTGCCGGTGACGTGTTATGTGAGGAGAGAGGCTGCCGGTGACGCGTTATATGTGAGGAGAGAGGCTGCCGGTGACGCGTTATATGTGAGGAGAGAGGCTGCCGGTGACGCGTTATATGTGAGGAGAGAGGCTGCCGGTGACGTGTTATATGTGAGGAGAGGCTGCCGGTGACATGACACGTGTTATATGTGAGGAGAGAGGCTGCCGGTGACATGTTATATGTGAGGAGAGAGGCTGCCGGTGACGTGTTATATGTGAGGAGAGAGGCTGCCGGTGACGTGTTATATGTGAGGAGAGAGGCTGCCGGTGACGTGTTATATGTGAGGAGAGAGGCTGCCGGTGACGTGTTATATGTGAGGAGAGAGGCTGCCGGTGACGTGTTATATGTGAGGAGAGAGGCTGCCGGTGACGTGTTATATGTGAGGAGAGAGGCTGCCGGTGACATGTTATATGTGAGGAGAGAGGCTGCCGGTGACGTGTTATATGTGAGGAGAGAGGCTGCCGGTGACGTGTTATATGTGAGGAGAGAGGCTGCCGGTGACGTGTTATATGTGAGGAGAGAGGCTGTCGGTGACGTGTTATATGTGAGGAGAGAGGCTGCCGGTGACGTGTTATATGTGAGGAGAGAGGCTGCCGGTGACATGACACGTGTTATATGTGAGGAGAGAGGCTGCCGGTGACATGTTATATGTGAGGAGAGAGGCTGCCGGTGACATGTTATATGTGAGGAGAGGGGCTGCCGGTGACATGTTACATGTGCGGAGAGAGGCTGCCGGTGACATGTTATATGTGAGGAGAGAGGCTGCCGGTGACATGACACGTGTTATATGTGAGGAGAGAGGCTGCCGGTGACATGTTATATGTGAGGAGAGAGGCTGCCGGTGACATGTTATATGTGAGGAGAGAGGCTGCCGGTGACATGACACGTGTTATATGTGAGGAGAGAGGCTGCCGGTGACATGTTATATGTGAGGTGAGAGGCTGCGGGTGACATGTTATATGTGAGGAGAGAGGCTGCCGGTGACATGACACGTGTTATATGTGAGGAGAGAGACTGCCGGTGACGTGTTATATGTGAGGAGAGAGACTGCCGGTGACGTGTTATATGTGAGGAGAGAGGCTGCCGGTGACGTGTTATATGTGAGGAGAGAGGCTGCCGGTGACATGTTATATGTGAGGAGAGAGGCTGCCAGTGACGTGTTATATGTGGGGAGAGAGGCTGCCGGTGACGTGTTATATGTGAGGAGAGAGGCTGCCGGTGACATGTTATATGTGGGGAGAGAGGCTGCCGGTGACGTGTTATATGTGAGGAGAGAGGCTGCCGGTGACATGTTATATGTGAGGAGAGAGGCTGCCGGTGACATGTTATATGTGAGGAGAGAGGCTGCCGGTGACATGTCACATGTTATATGTGAGGAGAGAGGCTGCCAGTGACATGTTACATGTAAAGAGAGAGGCTGCCGGTGACGTGTTATATGTGATGAGAGAGGCTGCCGGTGACGTGTTATATGTGAGGAGAGAGGCTGCCGGTGACGTGTTATATGTGAGGAGAGAGGCTGCCGGTGACATGTTATATGTGAGGAGAGAGGCTGCCGGTGACACGTTATATGTGAGGAGAGAGGCTGCCGGTGACGTGTTATATGTGAGGAGAGAGGCTGCCGGTGACGTGTTATATGTAAGGAGAGAGGCTGCCGGTGACGTGTTATATGTGAGGAGAGAGGCTGCCGGTGACGTGTTATATGTGAGGAGAGAGGCTCCCGGTGACATGTTATATGTGAGGAGAGAGGCTGCCGGTGACGTGTTATATGTGGGGAGAGAGGCTGCCGGTGACATGACACGTGTTATATGTGAGGAGAGAGGCTGCCGGTGACATGTTATATGTGAGGAGAGAGGCTGCCGGTGACATGTTATATGTGAGGAGAGAGGCTGCCGGTGACATGTTATGTGTGAGGAGAGAGGCTGCCGGTGACATGTTATGTGTGAGGAGAGAGGCTGCCGGTGACATGTCACATGTTATATGTGAGGAGAGAGGCTGCCGGTGACATGTCACATGTTATATGTGAGGAGAGAGGCTGCCGGTGACATGTTATATGTGAGGAGAGAGGCTGCCGGTGACATGACACGTGTTATATGTGAGGAGAGAGACTGCCGGTGACGTGTTATATGTGAGGAGAGAGACTGCCGGTGACGTGTTATATGTGAGGAGAGAGGCTGCCGGTGACGTGTTATATGTGAGGAGAGAGGCTGCCGGTGACATGTTATATGTGAGGAGAGAGGCTGCCGGTGACGTGTTATATGTGAGGAGAGAGGCTGCCGGTGACATGTTATATGTGAGGAGAGGGGCTGCCGGTGACATGTTACATGTGCGGAGAGAGGCTGCAGGTGACATGTTATATGTGAGGAGAAAGGCTGCCGGTGACATGTTATATGTGAGGAGAGGGGCTGCCGGTGACATGTTACATGTGCGGAGAGAGGCTGCAGGTGACATGTTATATGTGAGGAGAGAGGCTGCCGGTGACATGTTATATGTGAGGAGAGAGGCTGCCGGTGACGTGTTATATGTGAGGAGAGAGGCTGCCGGTGACGTGTTATATGTGAGGAGAGAGGCTGCCGGTGACATGTTATATGTGAGGAGAGAGGCTGCCGGTGACATGTCACATGTTATATGTGAGGAGAGAGGCTGCCAGTGACATGTTACATGTAAAGAGAGAGGCTGCCGGTGACGTGTTATATGTGAGGAGAGAGGCTGCCGGTGACGTGTTATATGTGAGGAGAGAGGCTGCCGGTGACATGTTATATGTGAGGAGAGAGGCTGCCGGTGACACGTTATATGTGAGGAGAGAGGCTGCCGGTGACGTGTTATATGTGAGGAGAGAGGCTGCCGGTGACGTGTTATATGTAAGGAGAGAGGCTGCCGGTGACGTGTTATATGTGAGGAGAGAGGCTGCCGGTGACGTGTTATATGTGAGGAGAGAGGCTCCCGGTGACATGTTATATGTGAGGAGAGAGGCTGCCGGTGACGTGTTATATGTGGGGAGAGAGGCTGCCGGTGACATGACACGTGTTATATGTGAGGAGAGAGGCTGCCGGTGACATGTTATATGTGAGGAGAGAGGCTGCCGGTGACATGTTATATGTGAGGAGAGAGGCTGCCGGTGACATGTTATGTGTGAGGAGAGAGGCTGCCGGTGACATGTCACATGTTATATGTGAGGAGAGAGGCTGCCGGTGACATGTCACATGTCACATGTTATATGTGAGGAGAGAGGCTGCCGGTGACATGTTATATGTGAGGAGAGAGGCTGCCGGTGACATGACACGTGTTATATGTGAGGAGAGAGACTGCCGGTGACGTGTTATATGTGAGGAGAGAGACTGCCGGTGACGTGTTATATGTGAGGAGAGAGGCCTCCGGTGACGTGTTATATGTGAGGAGAGAGGCTGCCGGTGACATGTTATATGTGAGGAGAGAGGCTGCCGGTGACGTGTTATATGTGAGGAGAGAGGCTGCCGGTGACATGTTATATGTGAGGAGAGGGGCTGCCGGTGACATGTTACATGTGCGGAGAGAGGCTGCAGGTGACATGTTACATGTGAGGAGAGAGGCTGCCGGTGACATGTTATATGTGAGGAGAAAGGCTGCCGGTGACATGTTATATGTGAGGAGAGGGGCTGCCGGTGACATGTTACATGTGCGGAGAGAGGCTGCAGGTGACATGTTATATGTGAGGAGAGAGGCTGCCGGTGACATGTTATATGTGAGGAGAGAGGCTGCCGGTGACATGTTATATGTGAGGAGAGAGGCTGCCGGTGACGTGTTATATGTGAGGAGAGAGGCTGCCGGTGACATGTTATATGTGAGGAGAGAGGCTGCCGGTGACGTGTTATATGTGAGGAGAGAGGCTGCCGGTGACGTTATATGTGAGTAGAGAGGCTGCCGGTGACGTGTTATATGTGAGGAGAGAGGCTGCCGGTGACATGACACGTGTTATATGTGAGGAGAGAGGCTGCCGGTGACGTGTTATATGTGAGGAGAGAGGCTGCCGGTGACGTGTTATATGTGAGGAGAGAGGCTGCCGGTGACGTGTTATATGTGAGGAGAGAGGCTGCCGGTGACATGACACGTGTTATATGTGAGGAGAGAGGCTGCCGGTGACGTGTTATATGTGAGGAGAGAGGCTGCCGGTGACGTGTTATATGTGAGGAGAGAGGATGCCGGTGACATGTTATATGTGAGGAGAGAAGCTGCCGGTGATGTGTTATATGTGAGGAGAGAGGCTGCCGGTGACATGACACGTGTTATATGTGAGGAGAGAGGCTGCCGGTGACGTGTTATATGTGAGGAGAGAGGCTGCCGGTGACGTGTTATGTGTGAGGAGAGAGGCTGCCGGTGACGTGTTATATGTGAGGAGAGAGGCTGCCGGTGACGTGTTATATGTGAGGAGAGAGGCTGCCGGTGACATGTTATATGTGAGGAGAGAGGCTGCCGGTGACATGTTATATGTGAGGAGAGAGGCTGCCGGTGACGTGTTATATGTGAGGAGAGAGGCTGCCGGTGACGTGTTATATGTGAGGAGAGAGGCTGCCGGTGACGTTATATGTGAGGAGAGAGGCTGCCGGTGACGTGTTATATGTGAGGAGAGAGGCTGCCGGTGACGTGTTATATGTGAGGAGAGAGGCTGCCGGTGACATGTTATATGTGAGGAGAGAGGCTGCCGGTGACATGACACGTGTTATATGTGAGGAGAGAGGCTGCCGGTGACGTGTTATATGTGAGGAGAGAGGCTGCCGGTGACGTGTTATATGTGAAGAGAGAGGCTGCCGGTGACATGACACGTGTTCTATGTGAGGAGAGAGGCTGCCGGTGACATGACACATGTTATATGTGAGGAGAGAAGCTGCCGGTGATGTGTTATATGTGAGGAGAGAGGCTGCCGGTGACATGACACGTGTTATATGTGAGGAGAGAGGCTGCCGGTGACATGTTATATGTGAGGAGAGAGGCTGCCGGTGACATGACACGTGTTATATGTGAGGAGAGAGGCTGCCGGTGACGTGTTATATGTGAGGAGAGATGCTGCCGGTGACATGTTATATGTGAGGAGAGAGGCTGCCGGTGACATGACACGTGTTATATGTGAGGAGAGAGGCTGCCGGTGACGTGTTATATGTGAGGAGAGAGGCTGCCGGTGAAGTGTTATATGTGAGGAGAGAGGCTGCCGGTGACATGTTATATGTGAGGAGAGAGGCTGCCGGTGTTGTGTTATATGTGAGGAGAGAGGCTGCCGGTGACATGTTATATGTGAGGAGAGGGGCTGCCGGTGACATGACACGTGTTATATGTGAGGAGAGAGGCTGCCGGTGACATGTTATATGTGAGGAGAGAGGCTGCCGGTGACGTGTTATATGTGAGGAGAGAGGCTGCCGGTGACGTGTTATATGTGAGGAGAGAGGCTGCCGGTGACGTGTTATATGTGAGGAGAGAGGCTGCCGGTGACGTGTTATATGTGAGGAGAGAGGCTGCCGGTGACGTGTTATATGTGAGGAGAGAGGCTGCCGGTGACGTGTTATATGTGAGGAGAGGCTGCCGGTGACGTGTTATATGTGAGGAGAGAGGCTGCCGGTGACGTGTTATATGTGAGGAGAGAGGCTGCCGGTGACGTGTTATATGTGAGGAGAGAGGCTGCCGGTGACGTGTTATATGTGAGGAGAGGCTGCCGGTGACGTGTTATATGTGAGGAGAGAGGCTGCCGGTGACGTGTTATATGTGAGGAGAGAGGCTGCCGGTGACATGTTATATGTGAGGAGAGAGGCTGCCGGTGACATGTCACATGTTATATGTGAGGAGAGAGGCTGCCGGTGACATGTTATATGTGAGGAGAGAGGCTGCCGGTGACATGTTATATGTGAGGAGAGAGGCTGCCGGTGACATGTTATATGTGAGGAGAGGGGCTGCCGGTGACATGTTACATGTGCGGAGAGAGGCTGCAGGTGACATGTTACATGTGAGGAGAGAGGCTGCCGGTGACGTGTTATATGTGAGGAGAGAGGCTGCCGGTGACGTGTTATATGTGAGGAGAGAGGCTGCCGGTGACGTGTTATATGTGAGGAGAGAGGCTGCCGGTGACATGTTATATGTGAGGAGAGAGGCTGCCGGTGACGTGTTATATGTGAGGAGAGAGGCTGCCGGTGACATGTTATATGTGAGGAGTGAGGCTGCCGGTGACGTGTTATATGTGAGGAGAGAGGCTGCCGGTGACGTGTTATATGTGAGGAGAGAGGCTGCCGGTGACATGGCACATGTTATATGTGAGGAGAGAGGCTGCCGGTAACATGTTATATGTGAGGAGAGAGGCTGCCGGTGACGTGTTATATGTGAGGAGAGAGGCTGCCGGTGACGTGTTATATGTGAGGATAGAGGCTGCCGGTGACATGTTATATGTGAGGAGAGAGGCTGCCGGTGACATGACACGTGTTATATGTGAGGAGAGAGGCTGCCGGTGACATGACACGTGTTATATGTGAGGAGAGAGGCTGCCGGTGACGTGTTATATGTGAGGAGAGAGGCTGCCGGTGACATGACACGTGTTATATGTGAGGAGAGAGGCTGCCGGTGACGTGTTATATGTGAGGAGAGAGGCTGCCGGTGATGTGTTATATGTGAGGAGAGAGGCTGCCGGTGACATGTTATATGTGAGGAGAGAGGCTGCCGGTGACGTTATATGTGAGGAGAGAGGCTGCCGGTGACGTGTTATATGTGAGGAGAGAGGCTGCCGGTGACGTGTTATATGTGAGGAGAGAGGCTGCCGGTGACATGGCACATGTTATATGTGAGGAGAGATGCTGCCGGTGACATGTTATATGTGAGGAGAGAGGCTGCCGGTGACGTGTTATATGTGAGGAGAGAGGCTGCCGGTGACGTGTTATATGTGAGGATAGAGGCTGCCGGTGACATGTTATATGTGAGGAGAGAGGCTGCCGGTGACATGACACGTGTTATATGTGAGGAGAGAGGCTGCCGGTGACATGACACGTGTTATATGTGAGGAGAGAGGCTGCCGGTGACGTGTTATATGTGAGGAGAGAGGCTGCCGGTGACATGACACGTGTTATATGTGAGGAGAGAGGCTGCCGGTGAAGTGTTATATGTGAGGAGAGAGGCTGCCGGTGACGTGTTATATGTGAGGAGAGAGGCTGCCGGTGACATGTTATATGTGAGGAGAGAAGCTGCCGGTGATGTGTTATATGTGAGGAGAGAGGCTGCCGGTGACATGACACGTGTTATATGTGAGGAGAGAGGCTGCCGGTGACATGACACGTGTTATATGTGAGGAGAGAGGCTGCCGGTGACGTGTTATATGTGAGGAGAGAGGCTGCCGGTGAAGTGTTGTATGTGAGGAGAGAGGCTGCCGGTGACATGACACGTGTTATATGTGAGGAGAGAGGCTGCCGGTGACGTGTTATATGTGAAGAGAGAGGCTGCCGGTGACGTGTTATATGTGAGGAGAGAGGCTGCCGGTGACGTGTTATATGTGAGGAGAGAGGCTGCCGGTGACATGTTATATGTGAGGAGAGAGGAGAGAGGCTGCCGGTGACATGACACGTGTTATATGTGAGGAGAGAGGCTGCCGGTGACGTGTTATATGTGAGGAGAGAGGCTGCCGGTGACGTGTTATATGTGAGGAGAGAGGCTGCCGGTGACGTGTTATATGTGAGGAGAGAGGCTGCCGGTGACGTGTTATATGTGAGGAGAGAGGCTGCCGGTGACGTGTTATATGTGAGGAGAGAGGCTGCCGGTGACGTGTTATATGTGAGGAGAGAGGCTGCCGGTGACGTGTTATATGTGAGGAGAGAGGCTGCCGGTGACGCGTTATATGTGAGGAGAGAGGCTGCCGGTGACGTGTTATATGTGAGGAGAGAGGCTGCCGGTGACATGACACGTGTTATATGTGAGGAGAGAGGCTGCCGGTGACGTGTTATATGTGAGGAGAGAGGCTGCCGGTGACGTGTTATATGTGAGGAGAGAGGCTGCCGGTGACATGACACGTGTTATATGTGAGGAGAGAGGCTGCCGGTGACGTGTTATATGTGAGGAGAGAGGTTGCCGGTGACGTGTTATATGTGAGGAGAGAGGCTGCCGGTGACATGTTATATGTGAGGAGAGAGGCTGCCGGTGACATGTTATATGTGAGGAGAGGGGCTGCCGGTGACATGTTACATGTGCGGAGAGAGGCTGCCGGTGACATGTTATATGTGAGGAGAGAGGCTGCCGGTGACATGACACGTGTTATATGTGAGGAGAGAGGCTGCCGGTGACATGACACGTGTTATATGTGAGGAGAGAGACTGCCGGTGACGTGTTATATGTGAGGAGAGAGGCTGCCGGTGACGTGTTATATGTGAGGAGAGAGGCTGCCGGTGACATGACACGTGTTATATGTGAGGAGAGAGGCTGCCGGTGACGTGTTATATGTGAGGAGAGAGGCTGCCGGTAACGTGTTATATGTGAGGAGAGAGGCTGCCGGTGACATGACACGTGTTATATGTGAGGAGAGAGGCTGCCGGTGACGTGTTATATGTGAGGAGAGAGGTTGCCGGTGACGTGTTATATGTGAGGAGAGAGGCTGCCGGTGACATGTTATATGTGAGGAGAGAGGCTGCCGGTGACATGTTATATGTGAGGAGAGGGGCTGCCGGTGACATGTTACATGTGCGGAGAGAGGCTGCCGGTGACATGTTATATGTGAGGAGAGAGGCTGCCGGTGACATGACACGTGTTATATGTGAGGAGAGAGGCTGCCGGTGACATGACACGTGTTATATGTGAGGAGAGAGACTGCCGGTGACGTGTTATATGTGAGGAGAGAGGCTGCCGGTGACGTGTTATATGTGAGGAGAGAGACTGCCGGTGACATGTTATATGTGAGTAGAGAGGCTGCCGGTGACGTGTTATATGTGAGGAGAGAGGCTGCCGGTGACGTGTTATATGTGAGGAGAGGCTGCCGGTGACGTGTTATATGTGAGGAGAGAGGCTGCCGGTGACGTGTTATATGTGAGGAGAGGCTGCCGGTGACATGTTATATGTGAGGAGAGAAGCTGCCGGTGACGTGTTATATGTGAGGAGAGAGGCTGCCGGTGACATGTTATATGTGAGGAGAGAGGCTGCCGGTGACGTGTTATATGTGAGGAGAGAGGCTGCCGGTGACGTGTTATATGTGAGGAGAGAGGCTGCCGGTGACATGTCACATGTTATATGTGAGGAGAGAGGCTGCCGGTGACGTGTTATATGTGAGGAGAGAGGCTGCCGGTGACGTGTTATATGTGAGGAGAGAGGCTGCCGGTGACGTGTTATATGTGAGGAGAGAGGCTGCCGGTGACGTGTTATATGTGAGGAGAGAGGCTGCCGGTGACGTGTTATATGTGAGGAGAGAGGCTGCCGGTGACATGACACGTGTTATATGTGAGGAGAGAGGCTGCCGGTGACGTGTTATATGTGAGGAGAGAGGCTGCCGGTGACGTGTTATATGTGAGGAGAGAGGCTGCCGGTGACGTGTTATATGTGAGGAGAGAGGCTGCCGGTGACGTGTTATATGTGAGGAGAGAGGCTGCCGGTGACGTGTTATATGTGAGGAGAGAGGCTGCCGGTGACGTGTTATATGTGAGGAGAGAGGCTGCCGGTGACGTGTTATATGTGAGGAGAGAGGCTGCCGGTGACATGACACGTGTTATATGTGAGGAGAGAGGCTGCCGGTGACATGTTATATGTGAGGAGAGAGGCTGCCGGTGACATGACACGTGTTATATGTGAGGAGAGAGGCTGCCGGTGACATGACACGTGTTATATGTGAGGAGAGAGGCTGCCGGTGACATGACACGTGTTATATGTGAGGAGAGAGGCTGCCGGTGACATGTTATATGTGAGGAGAGAGGCTGCCGGTGACATGTTATATGTGAGGAGAGGGGCTGCCGGTGACATGTTATATGTGAGGAGAGGGGCTGCCGGTGACATGTTATATGTGAGGAGAGAGGCTGCCGGTGACATGTTATATGTGAGGAGAGAGGCTGCCGGTGACATGTTATATGTGAGGAGAGAGGCTGCCGGTGACGTGTTATATGTGAGGAGAGAGGCTGCCGGTGACATGTTATATGTGAGGAGAGGGGCTGCCGGTGACGTGTTATATGTGAGGAGAGAGGCTGCCGGTGACGTGTTATATGTGAGGAGAGAGGCTGCCGGTGACATGTTATATGTGAGGAGAGAGGCTGCCAGTGACGTGTCACATGTTATATGTGAGGAGAGAGGCTGCCGGTGACATGTTACATGTAAAGAGAGAGGCTGCCGGTGACGTGTTACATGTGATGAGAGAGGCTGCCGGTGACGTGTTATATGTGAGGAGAGAGGCTGCCGGTGACGTGTTATATGTGAGGAGAGAGGCTGCCGGTGACGTGTTATATGTGAGGAGAGAGGCTGCCGGTGACACGTGTTATATGTGAGGAGAGAGGCTGCCGGTGACACGTGTTATATGTGAGGAGAGAGGCTGCCGGTGACACGTGTTATATGTGAGGAGAGAGGCTGCCGGTGACACGTGTTATATGTGAGGAGAGAGGCTGCCGGTGATGTGTTATATGTGAGGAGAGAGGCTGCCGGTGACGTGTTATATGTGATGAGAGAGGCTGCCGGTGACGTGTTATATGTGAGGAGAGAGGCTGCCGGTGACATGTTATATGTGAGGAGAGAGGCTGCCGGTGACATGACACGTGTTATATGTGAGGAGAGAGGCTGCCGGTGACATGTTATATGTGAGGAGAGAGGCTGCCGGTGACGTGTTATATGTGAGGAGAGAGGCTGCCGGTGACATGACACGTGTTATATGTGAGGAGAGAGGCTGCCGGTGACGTGTTATATGTGAGGAGAGAGGCTGCCGGTGACGTGTTATATGTGAGGAGAGAGGCTGCCGGTGACGTGTAATATGTGAGGAGAGAGGCTGCCGGTGACGTGCTATATGTGAGGGGAGAGGCTGCCGGTGACATGTTATATGTGAGGAGAGAGGCTGCCGGTGACGTGTTATATGTGAGGAGAGAGGCTGCTGGTGACGTGTTATATGTGAGGAGAGAGGCTGCCGGTGACGTGTTATATGTTAGGAGAGAGGCTGTCGGTGACGTGTTATATGTGAGGAGAGAGGCTGCCGGTGACGTGTTATATGTGAGGAGAGAGGCTGCCGGTGACATGTTATATGTGAGGAGAGAGGCTGCCGGTGACATGTTATATGTGAGGAGAGAGGCTGCCGGTGACATGACACGTGTTATATGTGAGGAGAGAGGCTGCCGGTGACCTGTTATATGTGAGGAGAGAGGCTGCCGGTGACATGTTATATGTGAGGAGAGGGGCTGCCGGTGACATGTTATATGTGAGGAGAGAGGCTGCCGGTGACATGACACGTGTTATATGTGAGGAGAGAGGCTGTCGGTGACATGTTATATGTGAGGAGAGAGGCTGCCGGTGACATGACACGTGTTATATGTGAGGAGAGAGGCTGCCGGTGACATGTTATATGTGAGGAGAGAGGCTGCGGGTGACATGTTGTATGTGAGGAGAGAGGCTGCCGGTGACATGACACGTGTTATATGTGAGGAGAGAGGCTGCTGGTGACATGACACGTGTTATATGTGAGGAGAGAGACTGCCGGTGACATGTTATATGTGAGTAGAGAGGCTGCCGGTGACATATTATATGTGAGGAGAGAGGCTGCCGGTGACGTGTTATATGTGAGGAGAGAGGCTGCCGGTGACGTGTTATATGTGAGGAGAGAGGCTGCCGGTGACGTGTTATATGTGAGGAGAGAGGCTGCCGGTGACACGTGTTATATGTGAGGAGAGGGGCTGCCGGTGACATGTTATATGTGAGGAGAGAGGCTGCCGGTGACATGACACATGTTATATGTGAGGAGAGAGGCTGCCGGTGACGTGTTATATGTGAGGAGAGAGGCTGCCGGTGACGTATTATATGTGAGGAGAGAGGCTGCCGGTGACGTTATATGTGAGGAGAGAGGCTGCCGGTGACGTGTTATATGTGAGGAGAGAGGCTGCCGGTGACGTGTTATATGTGAGGAGAGAGGCTGCCGGTGACACGTGTTATATGTGAGGAGAGAGGCTGCCGGTGACACGTGTTATATGTGAGGAGAGAGGCTGCCGGTGACGTGTTACATGTGAGGAGAGAGGCTGCCGGTGACATGTTACATGTGAGGAGAGAGGCGGCCGGTGACGTGTTACATGTGAGGAGAGAGGCTGCCGGTGACGTGTTATATGTGAGGAGAGAGGCTGCCGGTGACATGTTATATGTGAGGAGAGAGGCTGCCGGTGACGTGTTATATGTGAGGAGAGAGGCTGCTGGTGACATGACACGTGTTATATGTGAGGAGAGAGGCTGCCGGTGACGTGTTATATGTGAGGAGAGAGGCTGCCGGTGACGTGTTATATGTGAGGAGAGAGGCTGCCGGTGACGTGTTATATGTGAGGAGAGAGGCTGCCGGTGACGTGTTATATGTGAGGAGAGAGGCTGCCGGTGACGTGTTATATGTGAGGAGAGGGGCTGCCGGTGACATGTTATATGTGAGGAGAGAGGCTGCCGGTGACATGACACATGTTATATGTGAGGAGAGAGGCTGCCGGTGACGTGTTATATGTGAGGAGAGAGGCTGCCGGTGACGTATTATATGTGAGGAGAGAGGCTGCCGGTGACGTTATATGTGAGGAGAGAGGCTGCCGGTGACGTGTTATATGTGAGGAGAGAGGCTGCCGGTGACGTGTTATATGTGAGGAGAGAGGTTGCCGGTGACGTGTTATATGTGAGGAGAGAGGCTGCCGGTGACATGTTATATGTGAGGAGAGAGGCTGCCGGTGACATGTTATATGTGAGGAGAGGGGCTGCCGGTGACATGTTACATGTGCGGAGAGAGGCTGCCGGTGACATGTTATATGTGAGGAGAGAGGCTGCCGGTGACATGACACGTGTTATATGTGAGGAGAGAGGCTGCCGGTGACATGTTATATGTGAGGAGAGAGGCTGCCGGTGACATGACACGTGTTATATGTGAGGAGAGAGACTGCCGGTGACGTGTTATATGTGAGGAGAGAGGCTGCCGGTGACGTGTTATATGTGAGGAGAGAGACTGCCGGTGACATGTTATATGTGAGTAGAGAGGCTGCCGGTGACGTGTTATATGTGAGGAGAGAGGCTGCCGGTGACGTGTTATATGTGAGGAGAGGCTGCCGGTGACGTGTTATATGTGAGGAGAGAGGCTGCCGGTGACGTGTTATATGTGAGGAGAGGCTGCCGGTGACATGTTATATGTGAGGAGAGAGGCTGCCGGTGACGTGTTATATGTGAGGAGAGAGGCTGCCGGTGACGTGTTATATGTGAGGAGAGAGGCTGCCGGTGACATGTCACATGTTATATGTGAGGAGAGAGGCTGCCGGTGACGTGTTATATGTGAGGAGAGAGGCTGCCGGTGACGTGTTATATGTGAGGAGAGAGGCTGCCGGTGACGTGTTATATGTGAGGAGAGAGGCTGCCGGTGACGTGTTATATGTGAGGAGAGAGGCTGCCGGTGACGTGTTATATGTGAGGAGAGAGGCTGCCGGTGACATGACACGTGTTATATGTGAGGAGAGAGGCTGCCGGTGACGTGTTATATGTGAGGAGAGAGGCTGCCGGTGACGTGTTATATGTGAGGAGAGAGGCTGCCGGTGACGTGTTATATGTGAGGAGAGAGGCTGCCGGTGACGTGTTATATGTGAGGAGAGAGGCTGCCGGTGACGTGTTATATGTGAGGAGAGAGGCTGCCAGTGACGTGTCACATGTTATATGTGAGGAGAGAGGCTGCCGGTGACATGTTACATGTAAAGAGAGAGGCTGCCGGTGACGTGTTACATGTGATGAGAGAGGCTGCCGGTGACGTGTTATATGTGAGGAGAGAGGCTGCCGGTGACGTGTTATATGTGAGGAGAGAGGCTGCCGGTGACGTGTTATATGTGAGGAGAGAGGCTGCCGGTGACATGACACGTGTTATATGTGAGGAGAGAGGCTGCCGGTGACATGTTATATGTGAGGAGAGAGGCTGCCGGTGACATGACACGTGTTATATGTGAGGAGAGAGGCTGCCGGTGACATGACACGTGTTATATGTGAGGAGAGAGGCTGCCGGTGACATGACACGTGTTATATGTGAGGAGAGAGGCTGCCGGTGACATGTTATATGTGAGGAGAGAGGCTGCCGGTGACATGTTATATGTGAGGAGAGGGGCTGCCGGTGACATGTTATATGTGAGGAGAGGGGCTGCCGGTGACATGTTATATGTGAGGAGAGAGGCTGCCGGTGACATGTTATATGTGAGGAGAGAGGCTGCCGGTGACGTGTTATATGTGAGGAGAGAGGCTGCCGGTGACGTGTTATATGTGAGGAGAGAGGCTGCCGGTGACATGTTATATGTGAGGAGAGAGGCTGCCAGTGACGTGTTATATGTGAGGAGAGGGGCTGCCGGTGACATGACACGTGTTATATGTGAGGAGAGAGGCTGCCGGTGACATGTTATATGTGAGGAGAGGGGCTGCCGGTGACGTGTTATATGTGAGGAGAGAGGCTGCCGGTGACGTGTTATATGTGAGGAGAGAGGCTGCCGGTGACATGTTATATGTGAGGAGAGAGGCTGCCAGTGACGTGTCACATGTTATATGTGAGGAGAGAGGCTGCCGGTGACATGTTACATGTAAAGAGAGAGGCTGCCGGTGACGTGTTACATGTGATGAGAGAGGCTGCCGGTGACGTGTTATATGTGAGGAGAGAGGCTGCCGGTGACGTGTTATATGTGAGGAGAGAGGCTGCCGGTGACGTGTTATATGTGAGGAGAGAGGCTGCCGGTGACACGTGTTATATGTGAGGAGAGAGGCTGCCGGTGACACGTGTTATATGTGAGGAGAGAGGCTGCCGGTGACACGTGTTATATGTGAGGAGAGAGGCTGCCGGTGACACGTGTTATATGTGAGGAGAGAGGCTGCCGGTGATGTGTTATATGTGAGGAGAGAGGCTGCCGGTGACGTGTTATATGTGATGAGAGAGGCTGCCGGTGACGTGTTATATGTGAGGAGAGAGGCTGCCGGTGACATGTTATATGTGAGGAGAGAGGCTGCCGGTGACATGACACGTGTTATATGTGAGGAGAGAGGCTGCCGGTGACATGTTATATGTGAGGAGAGAGGCTGCCGGTGACATGACACGTGTTATATGTGAGGAGAGAGGCTGCCGGTGACATGTTATATGTGAGGAGAGAGGCTGCCGGTGACGTGTTATATGTGAGGAGAGAGGCTGCCGGTGACATGACACGTGTTATATGTGAGGAGAGAGGCTGCCGGTGACGTGTTATATGTGAGGAGAGAGGCTGCCGGTGACGTGTTATATGTGAGGAGAGAGGCTGCCGGTGACGTGTAATATGTGAGGAGAGAGGCTGCCGGTGACGTGCTATATGTGAGGGGAGAGGCTGCCGGTGACATGTTATATGTGAGGAGAGAGGCTGCCGGTGACGTGTTATATGTGAGGAGAGAGGCTGCTGGTGACGTGTTATATGTGAGGAGAGAGGCTGCCGGTGACGTGTTATATGTTAGGAGAGAGGCTGTCGGTGACGTGTTATATGTGAGGAGAGAGGCTGCCGGTGACGTGTTATATGTGAGGAGAGAGGCTGCCGGTGACATGTTATATGTGAGGAGAGAGGCTGCCGGTGACATGTTATATGTGAGGAGAGAGGCTGCCGGTGACATGACACGTGTTATATGTGAGGAGAGAGGCTGCCGGTGACCTGTTATATGTGAGGAGAGAGGCTGCCGGTGACATGTTATATGTGAGGAGAGGGGCTGCCGGTGACATGTTATATGTGAGGAGAGAGGCTGCCGGTGACATGACACGTGTTATATGTGAGGAGAGAGGCTGTCGGTGACATGTTATATGTGAGGAGAGAGGCTGCCGGTGACATGACACGTGTTATATGTGAGGAGAGAGGCTGCCGGTGACATGTTATATGTGAGGAGAGAGGCTGCGGGTGACATGTTGTATGTGAGGAGAGAGGCTGCCGGTGACATGACACGTGTTATATGTGAGGAGAGAGGCTGCCGGTGACATGACACGTGTTATATGTGAGGAGAGAGACTGCCGGTGACATGTTATATGTGAGTAGAGAGGCTGCCGGTGACATATTATATGTGAGGAGAGAGGCTGCCGGTGACGTGTTATATGTGAGGAGAGAGGCTGCCGGTGACGTGTTATATGTGAGGAGAGAGGCTGCCGGTGACGTGTTATATGTGAGGAGAGAGGCTGCCGGTGACACGTGTTATATGTGAGGAGAGGGGCTGCCGGTGACATGTTATATGTGAGGAGAGAGGCTGCCGGTGACATGACACATGTTATATGTGAGGAGAGAGGCTGCCGGTGACGTGTTATATGTGAGGAGAGAGGCTGCCGGTGACGTATTATATGTGAGGAGAGAGGCTGCCGGTGACGTTATATGTGAGGAGAGAGGCTGCCGGTGACGTGTTATATGTGAGGAGAGAGGCTGCCGGTGACGTGTTATATGTGAGGAGAGAGGCTGCCGGTGACACGTGTTATATGTGAGGAGAGAGGCTGCCGGTGACACGTGTTATATGTGAGGAGAGAGGCTGCCGGTGACGTGTTACATGTGAGGAGAGAGGCTGCCGGTGACATGTTACATGTGAGGAGAGAGGCGGCCGGTGACGTGTTACATGTGAGGAGAGAGGCTGCCGGTGACGTGTTATATGTGAGGAGAGAGGCTGCCGGTGACATGTTATATGTGAGGAGAGAGGCTGCCGGTGACGTGTTATATGTGAGGAGAGAGGCTGCTGGTGACATGACACGTGTTATATGTGAGGAGAGAGGCTGCCGGTGACGTGTTATATGTGAGGAGAGAGGCTGCCGGTGACGTGTTATATGTGAGGAGAGAGGCTGCCGGTGACGTGTTATATGTGAGGAGAGAGGCTGCCGGTGACGTGTTATATGTGAGGAGAGAGGCTGCCGGTGACGTGTTATATGTGAGGAGAGGGGCTGCCGGTGACATGTTATATGTGAGGAGAGAGGCTGCCGGTGACATGACACATGTTATATGTGAGGAGAGAGGCTGCCGGTGACGTGTTATATGTGAGGAGAGAGGCTGCCGGTGACGTATTATATGTGAGGAGAGAGGCTGCCGGTGACGTTATATGTGAGGAGAGAGGCTGCCGGTGACGTGTTATATGTGAGGAGAGAGGCTGCCGGTGACGTGTTATATGTGAGGAGAGAGGCTGCCGGTGACACGTGTTATATGTGAGGAGAGAGGCTGCCGGTGACACGTGTTATATGTGAGGAGAGAGGCTGCCGGTGACGTGTTACATGTGAGGAGAGAGGCTGCCGGTGACATGTTACATGTGAGGAGAGAGGCGGCCGGTGACGTGTTACATGTGAGGAGAGAGGCTGCCGGTGACGTGTTATATGTGAGGAGAGAGGCTGCCGGTGACATGTTATATGTGAGGAGAGAGGCTGCCGGTGACGTGTTATATGTGAGGAGAGAGGCTGCTGGTGACATGACACGTGTTATATGTGAGGAGAGAGGCTGCCGGTGACGTGTTATATGTGAGGAGAGAGGCTGCCGGTGACGTGTTATATGTGAGGAGAGAGGCTGCCGGTGACGTGTTATATGTGAGGAGAGAGGCTGCCGGTGACGTGTTATATGTGAGGAGATAGGCTGCCGGTGACGTGTTATATGTGAGGAGAGAGGCTGCCGGTGACGTGTTATATGTGAGGAGAGAGGCTGCCGGTGACGTGTTATATGTGAGGAGAGAGGCTGCCGGTGACGTGTTATATGTGAGGAGAGAGGCTGCCGGTGAGGTGTTATATGTGAGGAGAGAGGCTGCCGGTGACGTGTTATATGTGAGGAGAGAGGCTGCCGGTGACGTGTTATATGTGAGGAGAGAGGCTGCCGGTGACATGACACGTGTTATATGTGAGGAGAGAGGCTGCCGGTGACGTGTTATATGTGAGGAGAGAGGGCTGCCGGTGACATGGCACATGTTATATGTGAGGAGAGAGGCTGCCGGTGACGTGTTATATGTGAGGAGAGAGGCTGCCGGTGACGTGTTATATGTGAGGAGAGAGGCTGCCGGTGACGTGTTATATGTGAGGAGAGAGGCTGCCGGTGACATGTTATATGTGAGGAGAGAGGCTGCCGGTGACAAGACACGTGTTATATGTGAGGAGAGAGGCTGCCGGTGACATGACACGTGTTATATGTGAGGAGAGAGGCTGCCGGTGACGTGTTATATGTGAGGAGAGAGGCTGCCGGTTATATGTGAGGAGAGAGGCTGCCGGTGACATGACACGTGTTATATGTGAGGAGAGAGGCTGCCGGTGACATGACACGTGTTATATGTGAGGAGAGAGGCTGCCGGTGAAGTGTTATATGTGAGGAGAGAGGCTGCCGGTGACATGTTATATGTGAGGAGAGAAGCTGCCGGTGATGTGTTATATGTGAGGAGAGAGGCTGCCGGTGACATGACGCGTGTTATATGTGAGGAGAGAGGCTGCCGGTGACGTGTTATATGTGAGGAGAGAGGCTGCCGGTGACGTGTTATATGTGAGGAGAGAGGCTGCCGGTGACGTGTTATATGTGAGGAGAGAGGCTGCCGGTGACGTGTTATATGTGAGGAGAGAGGCTGCCGGTGAAGTGTTATATGTGAGGAGAGAGGCTGCCGGTGACATGTTATATGTGAGGAGAGAGGCTGCCGGTGACATGACACGTGTTATATGTGAGGAGAGAGGCTGCCGGTGACGTGTTATATGTGAGGAGAGAGGCTGCCGGTGAAGTGTTATATGTGAGGAGAGAGGCTGCCGGTGACATGTTATATGTGAGGAGAGAGGCTGCCGGTGACATGACACGTGTTATATGTGAGGAGAGAGGCTGCCGGTGACATGACACGTGTTATATGTGAGGAGAGAGGCTGCCGGTGTTGTGTTATATGTGAGGAGAGAGGCTGCTGGTGACATGTTATATGTGAGGAGAGGGGCTGCCGGTGACATGACACGTGTTATATGTGAGGAGAGAGGCTGCCGGTGACATGTTATATGTGAGGAGAGAGGCTGCCGGTGACATGACACGTGTTATATGTGAGGAGAGAGGCTGCCGGTGACGTGTTATATGTGAGGAGAGAGGCTGCCGGTGAAGTGTTATATGTGAGGAGAGAGGCTGCCGGTGACATGTTATATGTGAGGAGAGAGGCTGCCGGTGACATGACACGTGTTATATGTGAGGAGAGAGGCTGCCGGGTGACATGACACGTGTTATATGTGAGGAGAGAGGCTGCCGGTGTTGTGTTATATGTGAGGAGAGAGGCTGCTGGTGACATGTTATATGTGAGGAGAGGGGCTGCCGGTGACATGACACGTGTTATATGTGAGGAGAGAGGCTGCCGGTGACATGTTATATGTGAGGAGAGAGGCTGCCGGTGACGTGTTATATGTGAGGAGAGAGGCTGCCGGTGACGTGTTATATGTGAGGAGAGAGGCTGCCGGTGACGTGTTATATGTGAGGAGAGAGGCTGCCGGTGACGTGTTATATGTGAGGAGAGAGGCTGCCGGTGACGTGTTATATGTGAGGAGAGAGGCTGCCGGTGACGTGTTATATGTGAGGAGAGAGGCTGCCGGGTGACGTGTTATATGTGAGGAGAGAGGCTGCCGGTGACATGTTATATGTGAGGAGAGAAGCTGCCGGTGACATGTCACATGTTATATGTGAGGAGAGAGGCTGCCGGTGACATGTCACATGTTATATGTGAGGAGAGAGGCTGCCGGTGACATGTTATATGTGAGGAGAGAGGCTGCCGGTGACATGTTATATGTGAGGAGAGGGGCTGCCGGTGACATGTTACATGTGCGGAGAGAGGCTGCAGGTGACATGTTACATGTGAGGAGAGAGGCTGCCGGTGACATGTTATATGTGAGGAGAAAGGCTGCCGGTGACGTGTTATATGTGAGGAGAGAGGCTGCCGGTGACGTGTTATATGTGAGGAGAGAGGCTGCCGGTGACGTTATATGTGAGGAGAGAGGCTGCCGGTGACGTGTTATATGTGAGGAGAGAGGGCTGCCGGTGACGTGTTATATGTGAGGAGAGAGGCTGCCGGTGACGTGTTATATGTGAGGAGAGAGGCTGCCGGTGACATGTTATATGTGGGGAGAGAGGCTGCCGGTGACATGACACGTGTTATATGTGAGGAGAGAGGCTGCCGGTGACGTGTTATATGTGAGGAGAGAGGCTGCCGGTGACGTGTTATATGTGAGGAGAGAGGCTGCCGGTGACGTTATATGTGAGGAGAGAGGCTGCCGGTGACGTGTTATATGTGAGGAGAGAGGCTGCCGGTGACGTGTTATATGTGAGGAGAGAGGCTTCCGGTGACATGTTATATGTGAGGAGAGAGGCTGCCGGTGACATGACACGTGTTATATGTGAGGAGAGAGGCTGCCGGTGACGTGTTTATATGTGAGGAGAGAGGGTGACGTGTTCTATGTGAGGAGAGAGGCTGCCGGTGGACATGACACGTGTTATATGTGAGGAGAGAGGCTGCCGGTGA
>NW_027463089.1:0-35729 GCF_050947455.1 Rhinoderma darwinii
GGTTCTGAACATGCTGCCAATAGCTCGCCTGGGAAACATCCAGAGAAGTCCAAGATAGTGTTTTTTATACTGGCTGCCACGAGCTGAAACTAATGCAGCCAAGAGCGAGCGTCTGTGACTTACGGTTCAAGAGTTGTTCACAGAAACATGGTTCTGAACTTTGCTGCCAGCCGCGAAAGCGAAAATAACCAAGATCGAGCGTCTAGGATTTACTTGTCAATAGCTCGCCTAGGAAACATCCAGAGAAGTCAAAGACAGTGCTTCTATACTAATTGCCAGGCGCTGAGACGAATGCCGCCAAGATAGAGGGTTTAAGACTTACGGTTCAAGAATTAGCCTCAGAAACAGTGGTTCTGAACATGCTGAAAATAGCTCGCCTGGGAAACATCCAGATAAGTCCAAGATAGTGTTTTTTAGACTGGCTGCCACGAGCTGAAACGAATGCAGCCAAGAGTGAGCGTCTGTGACTTACGGTTCAAGAGTTATTCACAGAAACATGGTTCTGAACTTTGCTGCCAGCCGCGAAAGCGAGAATTACCAAGATCGAGCGTCTAGGATTTACTTGCCAATAGCTCGCCTGGGAAACATCTAGAGAAGTCAAAGACAGTGCTTCTATACTAATTGCCAGGCGCTGAGACGAATGCCGCCAAGATCGAGCGTCTGTGACTTACGGTTCAAGAATTAGCCTCAGAAACAGTGGTTCTGAACATGCTGCCAATAGCTCGCCTGGGAAACATCCAGAGAAGTCCAAGATAGTGTTTTTTTTGACTGGCTGCCACGAGCTGAAACGAATGCAGCCAAGAGCGAGCGTCTGTGACTTACGGTTCAAGAGTTATTCACAGAAACATGGTTCTGAACTTTGCTGCCAGCCGCGAAAGCGAAAATAACCAAGATCGAGCGTCTAGGAATTACTTGCCAATAGCTCGCCTGGGAAACATCTAGAGAAGTCAAAGACAGTGCTTCTTTACTAATTGCCAGGCGCTGAGACGAATGCCGCCAAGATAGAGGGTCTAAGACTTACGGTTCAAGAATTAGCCTCAGAAACAGTGGTTCTGAACATGCTGCCAATAGCTCGCCTGGGAAACATCCAGAGAAGTCTAAGATAGTGTTTTTTAGACTGGCTGCCACGAGCTGAAACGAATGCAGCCAAGAGCGAGCGTCTGTGACTTACGGTTCAAGAGTTATTCACAGAAACATGGTTGTGAACTTTACTGCCAGCCGCGAAAGCGAAAATAACCAAGATCGAGCGTCTAGGATTTACTTGTCAATAGCTCGCCTGGAAAACATCCAGAGAAGTCCAAGACAGTGCTTTTATACTAATTGCCAGGCGCTGAGACGAATGCCGCCAAGATCGAGCGTCTAAGACTTACGGTTCAAGAATTTGCCTCAGAAACAGTGGTTCTGAACATGCTGCCAGCCGCGAAAGCGAAAATAACCAAGATCGAGCGTCTAGGATTTACTTGCCAATAGCTCGCCTGGGAAACATCTAGAGAAGTCAAAGACAGTGCTTCTATACTAATTGCCAGGCGCTGAGACGAATGCCGCCAAGATAGAGGGTCTAAGACTTACGGTTCAAGAATTAGCCTCAGAAACAGTGGTTCTGAACATGCTGCCAATAGCTCGCCTGGGAAACATCCAGAGAAGTCTAAGATAGTGTTTTTTAGACTGGCTGCCACGAGCTGAAACGAATGCAGCCAAGAGCGAGCTTCTGTGACTTACGGTTCAAGAGTTATTCACAGAAACATGGTTCTGAACTTTGCTGCCAGCCGCGAAAGCGAAAATAACCAAGATCGAGCGTCTAGGAATTACTTGCCAATAGCTCGCCTGGGAAACATCTAGAGAAGTCAAAGACAGTGCTTCTATACTAATTGCCAGGCGCTGAGACGAATGCCGCCAAGATAGAGGGTCTAAGACTTACGGTTCAAGAATTAGCCTCAGAAACAGTGGTTCTGAACATGCTGCCAATAGCTCGCCTGGGAAACATCCAGAGAAGTCTAAGATAGTGTTTTTTAGACTGGCTGCCACGAGCTGAAACGAATGCAGCCAAGAGCGAGCGTCTGTGACTTACGGTTCAAGAGTTATTCACAGAAACATGGTTGTGAACTTTACTGCCAGCCGCGAAAGCGAAAATAACCAAGATCGAGCGTCTAGGATTTACTTGTCAATAGCTCGCCTGGAAAACATCCAGAGAAGTCCAAGACAGTGCTTTTATACTAATTGCCAGGCGCTGAGACGAATGCCGCCAAGATCGAGCGTCTAAGACTTACGGTTCAAGAATTAGCCTCAGAAACAGTGGTTCTGAACATGCTGCCAGCCGCGAAAGCGAAAATAACCAAGATCGAGCGTCTAGGATTTACTTGCCAATAGCTCGCCTGGGAAACATCTAGAGAAGTCAAAGACAGTGCTTCTATACTAATTGCCAGGCGCTGAGACGAATGCCGCCAAGATCGAGCGTCTGTGACTTACGGTTCAAGAATTAGCCTCAGAAACAGTGGTTCTGAACATGCTGCCAATAGCTCGCCTGGGAAACATCCAGAGAAGTCCAAGATAGTGTTTTTTTTTGACTGGCTGCCACGAGCTGAAACGAATGCAGCCAAGAGCGAGCGTCTGTGACTTACGGTTCAAGAGTTATTCACAGAAACATGGTTCTGAACTTTGCTGCCAGTCGCGAAAGCGAAAATAACCAAGATCGAGCGTCTAGGATTTACTTGCCAATAGCTCGCCTGGGAAACATCTAGAGAAGTCAAAGACAGTGCTTCTATACTAATTGCCAGGCGCTGAGACGAATGCCGCCAAGATCGAGCGTCTGTGACTTACGGTTCAAGAATTAGCCTCAGAAACAGTGGTTCTGAACATGCTGCCAATAGCTCGCCTGGGAAACATCCAGAGAAGTCCAAGATAGTGTTTTTTTTGACTGGCTGCCACGAGCTGAAACGAATGCAGCCAAGAGCGAGCGTCTGTGACTTACGGTTCAAGAGTTATTCACAGAAACATGGTTCTGAACTTTGCTGCCAGCCGCGAAAGCGAAAATAACCAAGATCGAGCGTCTAGGATTTACTTGTCAATAGCTCGCCTGGGAAACATCCAGAGAAGTCAAAGACAGTGCTTCTATACTAATTGCCAGGCGCTGAGACGAATGCCGCCAAAATCGAGCGTCTATGTCTTACGGTTCAAGAATTAGCCTCAGAAACAGTGGTTCTGAACATTCTGCCAATTGCTCGCCTGGGAAACATCCAGAGAAGTCCAAGATAGTGTTTTTTAGACTGGCTGCCACGAGCTGAAACGAATGCAGCCAAGAGCGAGCGTCTGTGACTTACGGTTCAAGAGTTATTCACAGAAACATGGTTCTGAACTTTGCTGCCAGCCGCGAAAGCGAAAATAACCAAGATCGAGCGTCTAGGATTTACTTGTCAATAGCTCGCCTGGAAAACATCCAGAGAAGTCCAAGACAGTTCTTCTATACTAATTGCCAGGCGCTGAGACGAATGCCGCCAAGATCGAGCGTCTAAGACTTACGGTTCAAGAATTAGCCTCAGAAACAGTGGTTCTGAACATGCTGCCAGCCGCGAAAGCGAAAATAACCAAGATCGAGCGTCTAGGATTTACTTGCCAATAGCTCGCCTGGGAAACATCTAGAGAAGTCAAAGACAGTGCTTCTATACTAATTGCCAGGCGCTGAGACGAATGCCGCCAAGATCGAGCGTCTGTGACTTACGGTTCAAGAATTAGCCTCAGAAACAGTGGTTCTGAACATGCTGCCAATAGCTCGCCTGGGAAACATCCAGAGAAGTCCAAGATAGTGTTTTTTTTGACTGGCTGCCACGAGCTGAAACGAATGCAGCCAAGAGCGAGCGTCTGTGACTTACGGTCCAAGAGTTATTCACAGAAACATGGTTCTGAACTTTGCTGCCAGCCGCGAAAGCGAAAATAACCAAGATCGAGCGTCTAGGATTTACTTGTCAATAACTCGCCTGGAAAACATCCAGAGAAGTCCAGGACAGTGCTTCTATACTAATTGCCAGGCGCTGAGACGAATGCCGCCAAGATCGAGCGTCTAAGACTTACGGTTCAAGAATTAGCCTCAGAAACAGTGGTTCTGAACATGCTGCCAATAGCTCGCATGGGAAACATCCAGAGAAGTCCAAGACAGTGCTTCTATACTAATTGCCAGGCGCTGAGACGAATGCCGCCAAGATCGAGCGTCTAAGACTTACGGTTCAAGAATTAGCCTCAGAAACATGGTTCTGAACATGGTGCCAATAGCTCGCTTGGGAAACATGCAGAGAAGTCCAAGATAGTGTTTTTTAGACTGGCTGCCACGAGCTGAAACGAATGCAGCCAAGAACGAGCGTCTGTGACTTACGGTTCAAGAGTTATTCACAGAAACATGGTTCTGAACTTTGCTGCCAGCCGCGAAAGCGAAAATAACCAAGATCGAGCGTCTAGGATTTACTTGTCAATAGCTCGCCTGGGAAACATCTAGAGAAGTCAAAGACAGTGCTTCTATACTAATTGCCAGGCGCTGAGACGAATGCCGCCAAGATCGAGCGTCTGTGACTTACGGTTCAAGAATTAGCCTCAGAAACAGTGGTTCTGAACATGCTGCCAATAGCTCGCCTGGGAAACATCCAGAGAAGTCCAAGATAGTGTTTTTTTGACTGGCTGCCACGAGCTGAAACGAATGCAGCCAAGAGCGAGCGTCTGTGACTTACGGTTCAAGAGTTATTCACAGAAACATGGTTCTGAACTTTGCTGCCAGCCGCGAAAGCGAAAATAACCAAGATCGAGCGTTTAGGATTTACTTGTCAATAGCTCGCCTGGAAAACATCCAGAGAAGTCCAAGACAGTGCTTCTATACTAATTGCCAGGCGCTGAAACGAATGCCGCCAAGATCGAGCGTCTAAGACTTACGGTTCAAGAATTAGCCTCAGAAACAGTGGTTCTGAACATGCTGCCAATAGCTCGCCTGGGAAACATCCAGAGAAGTCCAAGATAGTGTTTTTTAGACTGGCTGCCACGAGCTGAAACAAATGCAGCCAAGAGCGAGCGTCTGTGACTTACGGTTCAAGAGTTATTCACAGAAACATGGTTCTGAACATGCTGCCAATATCTCGCCTGGGAAACCTCCAGAGAAGTCCAAGATAGTGTTTTTTAGACTGGCTGCCACGAGCTGAAACGAATGCAGCCAAGAGCGAGCGTCTGTGACTTACGGTTCAAGAGTTATTCACAGAAACATGGTTCTGAACTTTGCTGCCAGCCGCGAAAGCGAAAATAACCAAGATCGAGCGTCTAGGATTTACTTGTCAATAGCTCGCCTGGGAAACATCCAGAGAAGTCAAAGACAGTGCTTCTATACTAATTGCCAGGCGCTGAGACGAATGCCGCCAAGATAGAGCGTCTAAGACTTACGGTTCAAGAATTAGCCTCAGAAACAGTGGTTCTGAACATACTGCCAATAGCTCGCCTGGGAAACATCCAGAGAAGTCCAAGATAGTGTTTTTTAGACTGGCTGCCACGAGCTGAAACGAATGCAACCAAGAGCGAGCGTCTGTGACTTACGGTTCAAGAGTTATTCACAGAAACATGGTTCTGAACTTTGCTGCCAGCCGCGAAAGCGAAAATAACCAAGATCGAGCGTCTAGGATTTACTTGTCAATAGCTCGCCTGGGAAACATCTAGAGAAGTCAAAGACAGTGCTTCTATACTAATTGCCAGGCGCTGAGACGAATGCCGCCAAGATCGAGCGTCTGTGACTTACGGTTCAAGAATTAGCCTCAGAAAACAGTGGTTCTGAACATGCTGCCAATAGCTCGCCTGGGAAACATCCAGAGAAGTCCAAGATAGTGTTTTTTTGACTGGCTGCCACGAGCTGAAACAAATGCAGCCAAGAGCGAGCGTCTGTGACTTACGGTTCAAGAGTTATTCACAGAAACATGGTTCTGAACATTCTGCCAATATCTCGCCTGGGAAACCTCCAGAGAAGTCCAAGATAGTGTTTTTTAGACTGGCTGCCACGAGCTGAAACGAATGCAGCCAAGAGCGAGCGTCTGTGACTTACGGTTCAAGAGTTATTCACAGAAACATGGTTCTGAACTTTGCTGCCAGCCGCGAAAGCGAAAATAACCAAGATCGAGCGTCTTGGATTTACTTGTCAATAGCTCGCCTGGGAAACATCCAGAGAAGTCAAAGACAGTGCTTCTATACTAATTGCCAGGCGCTGAGACGAATGCCGCCAAGATAGAGCGTCTAAGACTTACGGTTCAAGAATTAGCCTCAGAAACAGTGGTTCTGAACATGCTGCCAATAGCTCGCCTGGGAAACATCCAGAGAAGTCCAAGATAGTGTTTTTTAGACTGGCTGCCACGAGCTGAAATGAATGCAGCCAAGAACGAGCGTCTGTGACTTACGGTTCAAGAGTTATTCACAGAAACATGGTTCTGAACTTTGCTGCCAGCCGCGAAAGCGAAAATAACCAAGATCGAGCGTCTAGGATTTACTTGTCAATAGCTCGCCTGGGAAACATCCAGAGAAGTCAAAAACAGGGCTTCTATACTAATTGCCAGGCGCTGAGACGAATGCCGCCAAGATCGAGCGTCTAAGACTTACGGTTCAAGAATTAGCCTCAGAAACAGTGGTTCTGAACATGCTGCCAAAAGCTCGCCTGGGAAACATCCAGAGAAGTCCAAGATAGTGTTTTTTAGACTGGCTGCCACGAGCTGAAACAAATGCAGCCAAGAGCGAGCGTTTGTGACTTACGGTTCAAGAGTTATTCACAGAAACATGGTTCTGAACATGCTGCCAATATCTCGCCTGGGAAACCTCCAGAGAAGTCCAAGATAGTGTTTTTTAGACTGGCTGCCACGAGCTGAAACGAATGCAGCCAAGAACGAGCGTCTGTGACTTACGGTTCAAGAGTTATTCACAGAAACATGGTTCTGAACTTTGCTGCCAGCCGCGAAAGCGAAAATAACCAAGATCGAGCGTCTAGGATTTACTTGTCAATAGCTCGCCTGGGAAACATCTAGAGAAGTCAAAAACAGTGCTTCTATACTAATTGCCAGGCGCTGAGACGAATGCCGCCAAGATCGAGCGTCTGTGACTTACGGTTCAAGAATTAGCCTCAGAAACAGTGGTTCTGAACATGCTGCCAATAGCTCGCCTGGGAAACATCCAGAGAAGTCCAAGATAGTGTTTTTTAGACTGGCTGCCACGAGCTGAAACAAATGCAGCCAAGAGCGAGCGTCTGTGACTTACGGTTCAAGAGTTATTCACAGAAACATGGTTCTGAACATTTTGCCAATATCTCGCCTGGGAAACCTCCAGAGAAGTCCAAGATAGTGTTTTTTAGACTGGCTGCCACGAGCTGAAACGAATGCAGCCAAGAGCGAGCGTCTGTGACTTACGGTTCAAGAGTTATTCACAGAAACATGGTTCTGAACTTTGCTGCCAGCCGCGAAAGCGAAAATAACCAAGATCGAGCGTCTTGGATTTACTTGTCAATAGCTCGCCTGGGAAACATCCAGAGAAGTCAAAGACAGTGCTTCTATACTAATTGCCAGGCGCTGAGACGAATGCCGCCAAGATAGAGCGTCTAAGACTTACGGTTCAAGAATTAGCCTCAGAAACAGTGGTTCTGAACATGCTGCCAATAGCTCGCCTGGGAAACATCCAGAGAAGTCCAAGATAGTGTTTTTTAGACTGGCTGCCACGAGCTGAAATGAATGCAGCCAAGAACAAGCGTCTGTGACTTACGGTTCAAGAGTTATTCACAGAAACATGGTTCTGAACTTTGCTGCCAGCCGCGAAAGCGAAAATAACCAAGATCGAGCGTCTAGGATTTACTTGTCAATAGCTCGCCTGGGAAACATCCAGAGAAGTAAAAAACAGTGCTTCTATACTAATTGCCAGGCGCTGAGACGAATGCCGCCAAGATCGAGCGTCTATGACTTACGGTTAAAGAATTAGCCTCAGAAACAGTGGTTCTGAACATGCTGCCAATTGCTCGCCTGGGAAACATCCAGAGAAGTCCAAGATAGTGTTTTTTAGACTGGCTGCCACGAGCTGAAACGAATGCAACCAAGAGCGAGCGTCTGTGACTTACGGTTCAAGAGTTATTCACAGAAACATGGTTCTGAACATGCTGCCAATATCTCGCCTGGGAAACCTCCAGAGAAGTCCAAGATAGTGTTTTTTAGACTGGCTGCCACGAGCTGAAACGAATGCAGCCAAGAGCGAGCGTCTGTGACTTACGGTTCAAGAGTTATTCACAGAAACATGGTTCTGAACTTTGCTGCCAGCCGCGAAAGCGAAAATAACCAAGATCGAGCGTCTAGGATTTTCTTGTTAATAGCTCGCCTGGGAAACATCCACATAAGTCAAAGACAGTGCTTCTATACTAATTGCCAGGTGCTGAGACGAATGCCGCCAAGATCGAGAGTCTAAGACTTACGGTTCAAGAATTAGCCTCAGAAACAGTGGTTCTGAACATGCTGCCAATAGCTCGCCTAAGAAACACCCAGAGAAGTCCAAGATAGTGTGTTTTAGACTGGCTGCCACGAGCTGAAACGAATGCAACCAAGAGCGAGCGTCTGTGACTTACGGCTCAAGAGTTATTCACAGGAACATGGTTCTGAACTTTGCTGCCAGCCGCAAAAGTGAAAATATCCAAGATCGAGCGTCTAGGATTTACTTGTCAATAGCTCGCCTGGGAAACATCCAGAGAAGTCAAAGACAGTGCTTCTATACTAATTGCCAGGCGCTGAGACGAATGCCGCCAAGATCGAGCGTCTGTGACTTACGGTTCAAGAATTAGCCTCAGAAACAGTGGTTCTGAACATGCTGCCAATAGCTCACCTGGGAAACATCCAGAGAAGTCCAAGATAGTGTTTTTTAGACTGGCTGCCACGAGCTGAAACGAATGCAGCCAAGAGCGAGCGTCTGTGACTTACGGTTCAAGAGTTATTCACAGAAACATGGTTCTGAACTTTGCTGCCAGCCGCGAAAGCGAAAATAACCAAGATCGAGCGTCTAGGATTTACTTGTCAATAGCTCGCCTGGGAAACATCCAGAGAAGTCAAAGACAGTGCTTCTATACTAATTGCCAGGTGCTGAGACGAATGCCGCCAAGATCGAGCGTCTAAGACTTACGGTTCAAGAATTAGCCTCAGAAACAGTGGTTCTGAACATGCTGCCAATAGCTCGCCTGGGAAACATCCAGATAAGTCCAAGATAGTGTTTTTTAGACTGGCTGCCACGAGCTGAAACGAATGCAGCCAAGAGCGAGCGTCTGTGACTTACGGTTCAAGAGTTATTCACAGAAACATGGTTCTGAACATGCTGCCAATATCTCGCCTGGGAAACCTCCAGAGAAGTCCAAGATAGTGTTTTTTAGACTGGCTGCCACGAGCTGAAACGAATGCAACCAAGAGCGAGCGTCTGTGACTTACGGTTCAAGAGTTATTCACAGAAACATGGTTCTGAACTTTGCTGCCAGCCGCGAAAGTGAAAATATCCAAGATCGAGCGTCTAGGATTTACTTGTCAATAGCTCGCCTGGGAAACATCCAGAGAAGTCAAAGACAGTGCTTCTATACTAATTGCCAGGCGCTGAGACGAATGCCGCCAAGATCGAGCGTCTATGACTTACGGTTCAAGAATTAGCCTCAGAAACAGTGGTTCTGAACATGCTGCCAATAGCTCGCCTGGGAAACATCCAGAGAAGTCCAAGATAGCGTTTTTTAGACTGGCTGCCACGAGCTGAAACGAATGCAGCCAAGAGCGAGCGTCTGTGACTTACGGTTCAAGAGTTATTCACAGAAACATGGTTCTGAACTTTGCTGCCAGCCGCGAAAGCGAAAATAACCAAGATCGAGCGTCTAGGATTTACTTGTCAATAGCGCGCCTGAGAAACATCTAGAGAAGTCAAAGACAGTGCTTCTATACTAATTGCCAGGCGCTGAGACGAATGCCGCCAAGATCGAGCGTCTGTGACTTACGGTTCAAGAATTAGCCTCAGAAACAGTGGTTCTGAACATGCTGCCAATAGCTCGCCTAAGAAACATCCAGAGAAGTCCAAGATAGTGTGTTTTAGACTGGCTGCCACGAGCTGAAACGATTGCAACCAAGAGCGAGCGTCTGTGACTTACGGTTCAAGAGTTATTCACAGGAACATGGTTCTGAACTTTGCTGCCAGCCGCAAAAGTGAAAATATCCAAGATCGAGCGTCTAGGATTTACTTGTCAATAGCTCGCCTGGGAAACATCCAGAGAAGTCAAAGACAGTGCTTCTATACTAATTGCCAGGCGCTGAGACGAATGCCGCCAAGATCGAGCGTCTGTGACTTACGGTTCAAGAATTAGCCTCAGAAACAGTGGTTCTGAACATGCTGCCAATAGCTCGCCTGGGAAACATCCAGAGAAGTCCAAGATAGTGTTTTTTAGACTGGCTGCCACGAGCTGAAACGAATGCAGCCAAGAGCGAGCGTCTGTGACTTACGGTTCAAGAGTTATTCACAGAAACATTTTTCTGAACTTTGCTGCCAGCCGCGAAAGCGAAAATAACCAAGATCGAGCGTCTAGGATTTACTTGTCAATAGCTCGCCTGGGAAACATCCAGAGAAGTCAAAGACAGTGCTTCTATACTAATTGCCAGGTGCTGAGACGAATGCCGCCAAGATCGAGCGTCTAAGACTTACGGTTCAAGAATTAGCCTCAGAAACAGTGGTTCTGAACATGCTGCCAATAGCTCGCCTGGGAAACATCCAGATAAGTCCAAGATAGTGTTTTTTAGACTGGCTGCCACGAGCTGAAACGAATGCAACCAAGAGCGAGCGTCTGTGACTTACGGTTCAAGAGTTATTCACAGAAACATGGTTCTGAACATGCTGCCAGCCGCGAAAGTGAAAATATCCAAGATCGAGCGTCTAGGATTTACTTGTCAATAGCTCGCCTGGGAAACATCCAGAGAAGTCAAAGACAGTGCTTCTATACTAATTGCCAGGCGCTGAGACGAATGCGGCCAAGATCGAGCGTCTATGACTTACGGTTCAAGAATTAGCCTCAGAAACAGTGGTTCTGAACATGCTGCCAATAGCTCGCCTGGGAAACATCCAGAGAAGTCCAAGATAGTGTTTTTTAGACTGGCTGCCACGAGCTGAAACGAATGCAGCCAAGAGCGAGCGTCTGTGACTTACGGTTCAAGAGTTATTCACAGAAACATTTTTCTGAACTTTGCTGCCAGCCGCGAAAGCGAAAATAACCAAGATCGAGCGTCTAGGATTTACTTGTCAATAGCTCGCCTGGGAAACATCCAGAGAAGTCAAAGACAGTGCTTCTATACTAATTGCCAGGTGCTGAGACGAATGCCGCCAAGATCGAGCGTCTAAGACTTACGGTTCAAGAATTAGCCTCAGAAACAGTGGTTCTGAACATGCTGCCAATAGCTCGCCTGGGAAACATCCAGATAAGTCCAAGATAGTGTTTTTTAGACTGGCTGCCACGAGCTGAAACGAATGCAACCAAGAGCGAGCGTCTGTGACTTACGGTTCAAGAGTTATTCACAGAAACATGGTTCTGAACATGCTGCCAGCCGCGAAAGTGAAAATATCCAAGATCGAGCGTCTAGGATTTACTTGTCAATAGCTCGCCTGGGAAACATCCAGAGAAGTCAAAGACAGTGCTTCTATACTAATTGCCAGGCGCTGAGACGAATGCCGCCAAGATCGAGCGTCTATGACTTACGGTTCAAGAATTAGCCTCAGAAACAGTGGTTCTGAACATGCTGCCAATAGCTCGCCTGGGAAACATCCAGAGAAGTCCAAGTTAGCGTTTTTTAGACTGGCTGCCACGAGCTGAAACGAATGCAGCCAAGAGCGAGCGTCTGTGACTTACGGTTCAAGAGTTATTCACAGAAACATGGTTCTGAACTTTGCTGCCAGCCGCGAAAGCGAAAATAACCAAGATCGAGCGTCTAGGATTTAATTGTCAATAGCTCGCCTGGGAAACATCCAGAGAAGTCAAAGACAGTGCTTCTATACTAATTGCCAGGCGCTGAGACGAATGCCGCCAAGATCGAGCGTCTGTGACTTACGGTTCAAGAATTAGCCTCAGAAACAGTGGTTCTGAACATGCTGCCAATAGCTCGCCTGGGAAACATCCAGAGAAGTCCAAGATAGTGTTTTTTAGACTGGCTGCCACGAGCTGAAACGAATGCAGCCAAGAGCGAGCGTCTGTGACTTACGGTTCAAGAGTTATTCACAGAAACATGGTTCTGAACTTTGCTGCCAGCCGCGAAAGTGAAAATAACCAAGATCGAGCGTCTAGGATTTACTTGTCAATAGCTTGCCTGGGAAACATCCAGAGAAGTCAAAGACAGTGCTTCTATACTAATTGCCAGGCGCTGAGACGAATGCCGCCAAGATCGAGCGTCTATGACTTATGGTTCAAGAATTAGCCTCAGAAACAGTGGTTCTGAACATGCTGCCAATAGCTCGCCTGGGAAACATCCAGAGAAGTCCAAGATAGTGTTTTTTAGACTGGCTGCCACGAGCTGAAACGAATGCAGCCAAGAGCGAGCGTCTGTGACTTACGGTTCAAGAGTTATTCACAGAAACATGGTTCTGAACTTTGCTGCCAGCCGCGAAAGCGAAAATAACCAAGATCGAGCGTCTAGGATTTACTTGTCAATAGCTCGCCTGGGACACATCCAGAGAAGTCAAAGACAGTGCTTCTATACTAATTGCCAGGTGCTGAGACTAATGCCGCCAAGATCGAGCGTCTAAGACTTACGGTTCAAGAATTAGCCTCAGAAACAGTGGTTCTGAACATGCTGCCAATAGCTCGCCTGGGAAACATCCAGATAAGTCCAAGATAGTGTTTTTTAGACTGGCTGCCACGAGCTGAAACGAATGCAGCCAAGAGCGAGCGTCTGTGACTTACGGTTCAAGAGTTATTCACAGAAACATGGTTCTGAACATGCTGCCAATATCTCGCCTGGGAAACCTCCAGAGAAGTCCAAGATAGTGTTTTTTAGACTGGCTGCCACGAGCTGATACGAATGCAACCAAGAGCGAGCGTCTGTGACTTACGGTTCAAGAGTTATTCACAGAAACATGGTTCTGAACTTTGCTGCCAGCCGCGAAAGCGAAAATAACCAAGATCGAGCGTCTAGGATTTACTTGTCAATAGCTTGCCTGGGAAACATCTAGAGAAGTCAAAGACAGTGGTTCTATACTAATTGCCAGGCGCTGAGACGAATGCCGCCAAGATCGATCGTCTGTGACTTACGGTTCAAGAATTAGCCTCAGAAACAGTGGTTCTGAACATGCTGCCAATAGCTCGCCTGGGAAACATCCAGAGAAGTCCAAGATAGTGTTTTTTAGACTGGCTGCCACGAGCTGAAACGAATGCAGCCAAGAGCGAGCGTCTGTGACTTACGGTTCAAGAGTTATTCACAGAAACATGGTTCTGAACTTTGCTGCCAGCCGCGAAAGCGAAAATAACCAAGATCGAGTGTCTAGGATTTACTTGTCAATAGCTCTCCTGGGAAACATCCAGAGAAGTCAAAGACAGTGCTTCTATACTAATTGCCAGGCGCTGAGACGAATGCCGCCAAGATCGAGCGTCTATGACTTACGGTTCAAGAATTAGCCTCAGAAACAGTGGTTCTGAACATGCTGCCAATAGCTCGCCTGGGAAACATCCAGAGAAGTCCAAGATAGTGTTTTTTAGACTGGCTGCCACGAGCTGAAACGAATGCAGCCAAGAGCGAGCGTCTGTGACTTACGGTTCAAGAGTTATTCACAGAAACATGGTTCTGAACTTTGCTGCCAGCCGCGAAAGCGAAAATAACCAAGATCGAGCGTCTAGGATTTACTTGTCAATAGCTCGCCTGGGAAACATCCAGAGAAGTCAAAGACAGTGCTTCTATACTAATTGCCAGGTGCTGAGACGAATGCCGCCAAGATCGAGCGTCTAAGACTTACGGTTCAAGAATTAGCCTCAGAAACAGTGGTTCTGAACATGCTGCCAATAGCTCGCCTGGGAAACATCCAGATAAGTCCAAGATAGTGTTTTTTAGACTGGCTGCCACGAGCTGAAACGAATGCAGCCAAGAGCGAGCGTCTGTGACTTACGGTTCAAGAGTTATTCACAGAAACATGGTTCTGAACATGCTGCCAATATCTCGCCTGGGAAACCTCCAGAGAAGTCCAAGATAGTGTTTTTTAGACTGGCTGCCACGAGCTGAAACGAATGCAACCAAGAGCGAGCGTCTGTGACTTACGGTTCAAGAGTTATTCACAGAAACATGGTTCTGAACTTTGCTGCCAGCCGCGAAAGTGAAAATATCCAAGATCGAGCGTCTAGGATTTACTTGTCAATAGCTCGCCTGGGAAACATCCAGAGAAGTCAAAGACAGTGCTTCTATACTAATTGCCAGGCGCTGAGACGAATGCCGCCAAGATCGAGCGTCTATGACTTACGGTTCAAGAATTAGCCTCAGAAACAGTGGTTCTGAACATGCTGCCAATAGCTCGCCTGGGAAACATCCAGAGAAGTCCAAGATAGCGTTTTTTAGACTGGCTGCCACGAGCTGAAACGAATGCAGCCAAGAGCGAGCGTCTGTGACTTACGGTTCAAGAGTTATTCACAGAAACATGGTTCTGAACTTTGCTGCCAGCCGCGAAAGCGAAAATAACCAAGATCGAGCGTCTAGGATTTACTTGTCAATAGCGCGCCTGAGAAACATCTAGAGAAGTCAAAGACAGTGCTTCTATACTAATTGCCAGGCGCTGAGACGAATGCCGCCAAGATCGAGCGTCTGTGACTTACGGTTCAAGAATTAGCCTCAGAAACAGTGGTTCTGAACATGCTGCCAATAGCTCGCCTAAGAAACATCCAGAGAAGTCCAAGATAGTGTGTTTTAGACTGGCTGCCACGAGCTGAAACGATTGCAACCAAGAGCGAGCGTCTGTGACTTACGGTTCAAGAGTTATTCACAGGAACATGGTTCTGAACTTTGCTGCCAGCCGCAAAAGTGAAAATATCCAAGATCGAGCGTCTAGGATTTACTTGTCAATAGCTCGCCTGGGAAACATCCAGAGAAGTCAAAGACAGTGCTTCTATACTAATTGCCAGGCGCTGAGACGAATGCCGCCAAGATCGAGCGTCTGTGACTTACGGTTCAAGAATTAGCCTCAGAAACAGTGGTTCTGAACATGCTGCCAATAGCTCGCCTGGGAAACATCCAGAGAAGTCCAAGATAGTGTTTTTTAGACTGGCTGCCACGAGCTGAAACGAATGCAGCCAAGAGCGAGCGTCTGTGACTTACGGTTCAAGAGTTATTCACAGAAACATTTTTCTGAACTTTGCTGCCAGCCGCGAAAGCGAAAATAACCAAGATCGAGCGTCTAGGATTTACTTGTCAATAGCTCGCCTGGGAAACATCCAGAGAAGTCAAAGACAGTGCTTCTATACTAATTGCCAGGTGCTGAGACGAATGCCGCCAAGATCGAGCGTCTAAGACTTACGGTTCAAGAATTAGCCTCAGAAACAGTGGTTCTGAACATGCTGCCAATAGCTCGCCTGGGAAACATCCAGATAAGTCCAAGATAGTGTTTTTTAGACTGGCTGCCACGAGCTGAAACGAATGCAACCAAGAGCGAGCGTCTGTGACTTACGGTTCAAGAGTTATTCACAGAAACATGGTTCTGAACATGCTGCCAGCCGCGAAAGTGAAAATATCCAAGATCGAGCGTCTAGGATTTACTTGTCAATAGCTCGCCTGGGAAACATCCAGAGAAGTCAAAGACAGTGCTTCTATACTAATTGCCAGGCGCTGAGACGAATGCCGCCAAGATCGAGCGTCTATGACTTACGGTTCAAGAATTAGCCTCAGAAACAGTGGTTCTGAACATGCTGCCAATAGCTCGCCTGGGAAACATCCAGAGAAGTCCAAGTTAGCGTTTTTTAGACTGGCTGCCACGAGCTGAAACGAATGCAGCCAAGAGCGAGCGTCTGTGACTTACGGTTCAAGAGTTATTCACAGAAACATGGTTCTGAACTTTGCTGCCAGCCGCGAAAGCGAAAATAACCAAGATCGAGCGTCTAGGATTTAATTGTCAATAGCTCGCCTGGGAAACATCCAGAGAAGTCAAAGACAGTGCTTCTATACTAATTGCCAGGCGCTGAGACGAATGCCGCCAAGATCGAGCGTCTGTGACTTACGGTTCAAGAATTAGCCTCAGAAACAGTGGTTCTGAACATGCTGCCAATAGCTCGCCTGGGAAACATCCAGAGAAGTCCAAGATAGTGTTTTTTAGACTGGCTGCCACGAGCTGAAACGAATGCAGCCAAGAGCGAGCGTCTGTGACTTACGGTTCAAGAGTTATTCACAGAAACATGGTTCTGAACTTTGCTGCCAGCCGCGAAAGTGAAAATAACCAAGATCGAGCGTCTAGGATTTACTTGTCAATAGCTTGCCTGGGAAACATCCAGAGAAGTCAAAGACAGTGCTTCTATACTAATTGCCAGGCGCTGAGACGAATGCCGCCAAGATCGAGCGTCTATGACTTATGGTTCAAGAATTAGCCTCAGAAACAGTGGTTCTGAACATGCTGCCAATAGCTCGCCTGGGAAACATCCAGAGAAGTCCAAGATAGTGTTTTTTAGACTGGCTGCCACGAGCTGAAACGAATGCAGCCAAGAGCGAGCGTCTGTGACTTACGGTTCAAGAGTTATTCACAGAAACATGGTTCTGAACTTTGCTGCCAGCCGCGAAAGCGAAAATAACCAAGATCGAGCGTCTAGGATTTACTTGTCAATAGCTCGCCTGGGACACATCCAGAGAAGTCAAAGACAGTGCTTCTATACTAATTGCCAGGTGCTGAGACTAATGCCGCCAAGATCGAGCGTCTAAGACTTACGGTTCAAGAATTAGCCTCAGAAACAGTGGTTCTGAACATGCTGCCAATAGCTCGCCTGGGAAACATCCAGATAAGTCCAAGATAGTGTTTTTTAGACTGGCTGCCACGAGCTGAAACGAATGCAGCCAAGAGCGAGCGTCTGTGACTTACGGTTCAAGAGTTATTCACAGAAACATGGTTCTGAACATGCTGCCAATATCTCGCCTGGGAAACCTCCAGAGAAGTCCAAGATAGTGTTTTTTAGACTGGCTGCCACGAGCTGATACGAATGCAACCAAGAGCGAGCGTCTGTGACTTACGGTTCAAGAGTTATTCACAGAAACATGGTTCTGAACTTTGCTGCCAGCCGCGAAAGCGAAAATAACCAAGATCGAGCGTCTAGGATTTACTTGTCAATAGCTTGCCTGGGAAACATCTAGAGAAGTCAAAGACAGTGGTTCTATACTAATTGCCAGGCGCTGAGACGAATGCCGCCAAGATCGATCGTCTGTGACTTACGGTTCAAGAATTAGCCTCAGAAACAGTGGTTCTGAACATGCTGCCAATAGCTCGCCTGGGAAACATCCAGAGAAGTCCAAGATAGTGTTTTTTAGACTGGCTGCCACGAGCTGAAACGAATGCAGCCAAGAGCGAGCGTCTGTGACTTACGGTTCAAGAGTTATTCACAGAAACATGGTTCTGAACTTTGCTGCCAGCCGCGAAAGCGAAAATAACCAAGATCGAGTGTCTAGGATTTACTTGTCAATAGCTCTCCTGGGAAACATCCAGAGAAGTCAAAGACAGTGCTTCTATACTAATTGCCAGGCGCTGAGACGAATGCCGCCAAGATCGAGCGTCTATGACTTACGGTTCAAGAATTAGCCTCAGAAACAGTGGTTCTGAACATGCTGCCAATTGCTCGCCTGGGAAACATCCAGAGAAGTCCAAGATAGTTTTTTTTAGACTGGCTGCCACGAGCTGAAACGAATGCAGTCAAGAGCGAGCGTCTGTGACTTACGGTTCAAGAGTTATTCACAGAAACATGGTTCTGAACTTTGCTGCCAGCCGCGAAAGCGAAAATAACCAAGATCGAGCGTCTAGGATTTACTTGTCAATAGCTCGCCTGGGAAACATCTAGAGAAGTCAAAGACAGTGCTTCTATACTAAGTAGCAGGCGCTGAGACGAATGCCGCCAAGATCGAGCGTCTATGACTTACGGTTCAAGAATTAGCCTCAGAAACAGTGGTTCTGAACGTGCTGCCAATAGCTCACCTGGGAAACATCCAGAGAAGTCCAAGATAGTGTTTTTTTAGACTGGCTGCCACGAGCTGAAACGAATGCAGCCAAGAGCGAGCGTCTGTGACTTATGGTTCAAGAGTTATTCACAGAAACATGGTTCTGAACTTTGCTGCCAGCCGCGAAAGCGAAAATAACCAAGATCGAGCGTCTAGGATTATCTTGTCAATAGCTCGCCTGGGAAACATCCAGAGAAGTCAAAGACAGTGCTTCTATACTAATTGCCAGGCGCTGAGACGAATGCCGCCAAGATCGAGCGTCTATGACTTACGGTTCAAGAATTAGCCTCAGAAACAGTGGTTCTGAACATGCTGCCAATAGCTCGCCTGGGAAACATCCAGAGAAGTCCAAGATAGTGTTTTTTAGACTGGCTGCCACGAGCTGAAACGAATGCAGCCAAGAGCGAGCGTCTGTGACTTACGGTTCAAGAGTTATTTACTGAAACATGGTTCTGAACGTGCTGCCAATAGCTCGCCTGGGAAACATCCAGAGAAGTCCAAGATAGTGTTTTTTTAGACTGGCTGCCACGAGCTGAAACGAATGCAGCCAAGAGCGAGCGTCTGTGACTTACGGTTCAAGAGTTATTCACAGAAACATGGTTCTGAACTTTGCTGCCAGCCGCGAAAGCGAAAATAACCAAGATCGAGCGTCTAGGATTTTCTTGTCAATAGCTCGCCTGGGAAACATCCAGAGAAGTCAAAGACAGTGCTTCTATACTAATTGCCAGGCGCTGAGACGAATGCCGCCAAGATCGAGCGTCTATGACTTACGGTTCAAGAATTAGCCTCAGAAACAATGGTTCTGAACATGCTGCCAATTGCTCGCCTGGGAAACATCCAGAGAAGTCCAAGATAGTGTTTTTTAGACTGGCTGCCACGAGCTGAAACGAATGCAGCCAAGAGCGAGCGTCTGTGACTTACCGTTCAAGAGTTATTCACAGAAACATGGTTCTGAACATGCTGCCAATATCTCGCCTGGGAAACCTCCAGAGAAGTCCAAGATAGTGTTTTTTAGACTGGCTGCCACGAGCTGAAACGAATGCAACCAAGAGCGAGCGTCTGTGACTTACGGTTCAAGAGTTATTCACAGAAACATGGTTCTGAACTTTGCTGCCAGCCGCGAAAGTGAAAATATCCCAGATCGAGCGTCTAGGATTTACTTGTCAATAGCTCGCCTGGGAAACATCCAGAGAAGTCAAAGACAGTGCTTCTATACTAATTGCCAGGCGCTGAGACGAATGCCGCCAAGATCGAGCGTCTGTGACTTACGGTTCAAGAATTAGTCTCAGAAACAGTGGTTCTGAACATGCTGCCAATTGCTCGCCTGGGAAACATCCAGAGAAGTCCAAGATAGTGTTTTTTAGACTGGCTGCCACGAGCTGAAACGAATGCAGCCAAGAGCGAGCGTCTGTGACTTACGGTTCAAGAGTTATTCACAGAAACATGGTTCTGAACATGCTGCCAATATCTCGCCTGGGAAACCTCCAGAGAAGTCCAAGATAGTGTTTTTTAGACTGGCTGCCACGAGCTGAAACGAATGCAACCAAGAGCGAGCGTCTGTGACTTACGGTTCAAGAGTTATTCACAGAAACATGGTTCTGAACTTTGCTGCCAGCCGCGAAAGTGAAAATATCCAAGATCGAGCGTCTAGGATTTACTTGTCAATAGCTCGCCTGGGAAACATCCAGAGAAGTCAAAGACAGTGCTTCTATACTAATTGCCAGGCGCTGAGACGAATGCCGCCAAGATCGAGCGTCTGTGACTTACGGTTCAAGAATTAGCCTCAGAAACAGTGGTTCTGAACATGCTGCCAATTGCTCGCCTGGGAAACATCCAGAGAAGTCCAAGATAGTGTTTTTTAGACTGGCTGCCACGAGCTGAAACGAATGCAGCCAAGAGCGAGCGTCTGTGACTTACGGTTCAAGAGTTATTCACAGAAACATGGTTCTGAACTTTGCTGCCAGCCGCGAAAGCGAAAATAACCAAGATCGAGCGTCTAGGATTTACTTGTCAATAGCTCGCCTGGGAAACATCCAGAGAAGTCAAAGACAGTGCTTCTATACTAATTGCCAGGTGCTGAGACGAATGCCGCCAAGATCGAGCGTCTAAGACTTACGGTTCAAGAATTAGCCTCAGAAACAGTGGTTCTGAACATGCTGCCAATAGCTCGCCTGGGAAACATCCAGATAAGTCCAAGATAGTGTTTTTTAGACTGGCTGCCACGAGCTGAAACGAATGCAGCCAAGAGCGAGCGTCTGTGACTTACGGTTCAAGAGTTATTCACAGAAACATGGTTCTGAACATGCTGCCAATATCTCGCCTGGGAAACCTCCAGAGAAGTCCAAGATAGTGTTTTTTAGACTGGCTGCCACGAGCTGAAACGAATGCAACCAAGAGCGAGCGTCTGTGACTTACGGTTCAAGAGTTATTCACAGAAACATGGTTCTGAACTTTGCTGCCAGCCGCGAAAGTGAAAATATCCAAGATCGAGCGTCTAGGATTTACTTGTCAATAGCTCGCCTGGGAAACATCCAGAGAAGTCAAAGACAGTGCTTCTATACTAATTGCCAGGCGCTGAGACGAATGCCGCCAAGATCGAGCGTCTGTGACTTACGGTTCAAGAATTAGCCTCAGAAACAGTGGTTCTGAACATGCTGCCAATTGCTCGCCTGGGAAACATCCAGAGAAGTCCAAGATAGTGTTTTTTAGACTGGCTGCCACGAGCTGAAACGAATGCAGCCAAGAGCGAGCGTCTGTGACTTACGGTTCAAGAGTTATTCACAGAAACATGGTTCTGAACATGCTGCCAATATCTCGCCTGGGAAACCTCCAGAGAAGTCCAAGATAGTGTTTTTTAGACTGGCTGCCACGAGCTGAAACGAATGCAACCAAGAGCGAGCGTCTGTGACTTACGGTTCAAGAGTTATTCACAGAAACATGGTTCTGAACTTTGCTGCCAGCCGCGAAAGTGAAAATATCCAAGATCGAGCGTCTAGGATTTACTTGTCAATAGCTCGCCTGGGAAACATCCAGAGAAGTCAAAGACAGTGCTTCTATACTAATTGCCAGGCGCTGAGACGAATGCCGCCAAGATCGAGCGTCTGTGACTTACGGTTCAAGAATTAGCCTCAGAAACAGTGGTTCTGAACATGCTGCCAATTGCTCGCCTGGGAAACATCCAGAGAAGTCCAAGATAGTGTTTTTTAGACTGGCTGCCACGAGCTGAAACGAATGCAGCCAAGAGCGAGCGTCTGTGACTTACGGTTCAAGAGTTATTCACAGAAACATGGTTCTGAACTTTGCTGCCAGCCGCGAAAGCGAAAATAACCAAGATCGAGCGTCTAGGATTTACTTGTCAATAGCTCGCCTGGGAAACATCTAGAGAAGTCAAAGACAGTGCTTCTATACTAATTGCCAGACGCTGAGACGAATGCCGCCAAGATCGAGCGTCTGTGACTTACGGTTCAAGAATTAGCCTCAGAAACAGTGGTTCTGAACATGCTGCCAATAGCTCGCCTGGGAAACATCCAGAGAAGTCCAAGATAGTGTTTTTTAGACTGGCTGCCACGAGCTGAAACGAATGCAGCCAAGAGCGAGCGTCTGTGACTTACGGTTCAAGAGTTATTCACAGAAACATGGTTCTGAACTTTGCTGCCAGCAGCGAAAGCGAAAATAACCAAGACCGAGCGTCTAGGATTTACTTGTCAATAGCTCGCCTGGGAAACATCTAGAGAAGTCAAAGACAGTGCTTCTATACTAATTGCCAGACGCTGAGACGAATGCCGCCAAGATCGAGCGTCTAAGACTTACGGTTCAAGAATTAGCCTCAGAAACAGTGGTTCTGAACATGCTGCCAATAGCTTGCCTGGGAAACATCCAGAAAAGTCCAAGATAGTGTTTTTTAGACTGGCTTCCCTGAGCTGAAACGAATGCAGCCAAGAGCGAGCGTCTGTGACTTACGGTTCAAGAGTTATTCACAGAAACATGGTTCTGAACTTTGCTGCCAGCCGCGAAAGCGAAAATAACCAAGATCGAGCGTCTAGGATTTAATTGTCAATAGCTCGCCTGGGAAACATCTAGAGAAGTCAAAGACAGTGCTTCTATACTAATTGCCAGGCGCTGAGACGAATGCCGCCAAGATCGAGCGTCTGTGACTTACGGTTCAAGAATTAGCCTCAGAAACAGTGGTTCTGAACATGCTGCCAATAGCTCTCCTGGGAAACATCCAGAGAAGTCCAAGATAGTGTTTTTTAGACTGGCTGCCACGAGCTGAAACGAATGCAGCCAAGAGCGTGCGTCTGTGACTTACGGTTCAAGAGTTATTCACAGAAACATGGTTCTGAACTTTGCTGCCAGCCGCGAAAGCGAAAATAACCAAGATCGAGCGTCTAGGATTTACTTGTCAATAGCTCGCCTGGGAAACATCCAGAGAAGTCAAAGACAGTGCTTCTATACTAATTGCCAGGTGCTGAGACGAATGCCGCCAAGATCGAGCGTCTAAGACTTACGGTTCAAGAATTAGCCTCAGAAACAGTGGTTCTGAACATGCTGCCAATAGCTCGCCTGGGAAACATCCAGATAAGTCCAAGATAGTGTTTTTTAGACTGGCTGCCACGAGCTGAAACGAATGCAGCCAAGAGCGAGCGTCTGTGACTTACGGTTCAAGAGTTATTCACAGAAACATGGTTCTGAACATGCTGCCAATATCTCGCCTGGGAAACCTCCAGAGAAGTCCAAGATAGTGTTTTTTAGACTGGCTGCCACGAGCTGAAACGAATGCAACCAAGAGCGAGCGTCTGTGACTTACGGTTCAAGAGTTATTCACAGAAACATGGTTCTGAACTTTGCTGCCAGCTGCGAAAGTGAAAATATCCAAGATCGAGCGTCTAGGATTTACTTGTCAATAGCTCGCCTGGGAAACATCCAGAGAAGTCAAAGACAGTGCTTCTATACTAATTGCCAGGCGCTGAGACGAATGCCGCCAAGATCGAGCGTCTGTGACTTACGGTTCAAGAATTAGCCTCAGAAACAGTGGTTCTGAACATGCTGCCAATTGCTCGCCTGGGAAACATCCAGAGAAGTCCAAGATAGTGTTTTTTAGACTGGCTGCCACGAGCTGAAACGAATGCAGCCAAGAGCGAGCGTTTGTGACTTACGGTTCAAGAGTTATTCACAGAAACATGGTTCTGAACATGCTGCCAATATCTCGCCTGGGAAACCTCCAGAGAAGTCCAAGATAGTGTTTTTTAGACTGGCTGCCACGAGCTGAAACGAATGCAACCAAGAGCGAGCGTCTGTGACTTACGGTTCAAGAGTTATTCACAGAAACATGGTTCTGAACTTTGCTGCCAGCCGCGAAAGTGAAAATATCCAAGATCGAGCGTCTAGGATTTACTTGTCAATAGCTCGCCTGGGAAACATCCAGAGAAGTCAAAGACAGTGCTTCTATACTAATTGCCAGGCGCTGAGACGAATGCCGCCAAGATCGAGCGTCTGTGACTTACGGTTCAAGAATTAGCCTCAGAAACAGTGGTTCTGAACATGCTGCCAATTGCTCGCCAGGGAAACATCCAGAGAAGTCCAAGATAGTGTTTTTTAGACTGGCTGCCACGAGCTGAAACGAATGCAGCCAAGAGCGAGCGTCTGTGACTTACGGTTCAAGAGTTATTCACAGAAACATGGTTCTGAACTTTGCTGCCAGCCGCGAAAGCGAAAATAACCAAGATCGAGCGTCTAGGATTTACTTGTCAATAGCTCGCCTGGGAAACATCCAGAGAAGTCAAAGACAGTGCTTCTATACTAATTGCCAGGTGCTGAGACGAATGCCGCCAAGATCGAGCGTCTAAGACTTACGGTTCAAGAATTAGCCTCAGAAACAGTGGTTCTGAACATGCTGCCAATAGCTTGCCTGGGAAACATCCAGATAAGTCCAAGATAGTGTTTTTTAGACTGGCTGCCACGAGCTGAAAGGAATGCAGCCAAGAGCGAGCGTCTGTGACTTACGGTTCAAGAGTTATTCACAGAAACATGGTTCTGAACATGCTGCCAATATCTCGCCTGGGAAACCTCCAGAGAAGTCCAAGATAGTGTTTTTTAGACTGGCTGCCACGAGCTGAAACGAATGCAACCAAGAGCGAGCGTCTGTGACTTACGGTTCAAGAGTTATTCACAGAAACATGGTTCTGAACTTTGCTGCCAGCCGCGAAAGTGAAAATATCCAAGATCGAGCGTCTAGGATTTACTTGTCAATAGCTCGCCTGGGAAACATCCAGAGAAGTCAAAGACAGTGCTTCTATACTAATTGCCAGGCGCTGAGACGAATGCCGCCAAGATCGAGCGTCTGTGACTTACGGTTCAAGAATTAGCCTCAGAAACAGTGGTTCTGAACATGCTGCCAATTGCTCGCCTGGGAAACATCCAGAGAAGTCCAAGATAGTGTTTTTTAGACTGGCTGCCACGAGCTGAAACGAATGCAGCCAAGAGCGAGCGTCTGTGACTTACGGTTCAAGAGTTATTCACAGAAACATGGTTCTGAACATGCTGCCAATATCTCGCCTGGGAAACCTCCAGAGAAGTCCAAGATAGTGTTTTTTAGACTGGCTGCCACGAGCTGAAACGAATGCAACCAAGAGCGAGCGTCTGTGACTTACGGTTCAAGAGTTATTCACAGAAACATGGTTCTGAACTTTGCTGCCAGCCGCGAAAGTGAAAATATCCAAGATCGAGCGTCTAGGATTTACTTGTCAATAGCTCGCCTGGGAAACATCCAGAGAAGTCAAAGACAGTGCTTCTATACTAATTGCCAGGCGCTGAGACGAATGCCGCCAAGATCGAGCGTCTGTGACTTACGGTTCAAGAATTAGCCTCAGAAACAGTGGTTCTGAACATGCTGCCAATTGCTCGCCTGGGAAACATCCAGAGAAGTCCAAGATAGTGTTTTTTAGACTGGCTGCCACGAGCTGAAACGAATGCAGCCAAGAGCGAGCGTTGTGACTTACGGTTCAAGAGTTATTCACAGAAACATGGTTCTGAACTTTGCTGCCAGCCGGGAAAGCGAAAATAACCAAGATCGAGCGTCTAGGATTTACTTGTCAATAGCTCGCATGGGAAACATCTAGAGAAGTCAAAGACAGTGCTTCTATACTAATTGCCAGGCGCTGAGACGAATGCCACCAAGATCGAGCGTCTGTGACTTACGGTTCAAGAATTAGCTTCAGAAACAGTGGTTCTGAACATGCTGCCAATAGCTCGCCTGGGAAACATCCAGAGAAGTCCAAGATAGTGTATTTTAGACTGGCTGCCACGAGCTGAAACGAATGCAGCCAAGAGCGAGCGTCTGTGACTTACGGTTCAAGAGTTATTCACAGAAACATGGTTCTGAACTTTGCTGCCAGCCGCGAAAGCGAAAATAACCAAGATCGAGCGTCTAGGATTTTCTTGTCAATAGCTCGCCTGGGAAACATCCAGAGAAGTCAAAGACAGTGCTTCTATACTAATTGCCAGGTGCTGAGACGAATGCCGCCAAGATCGAGCGTCTAAGACTTACGGTTCAAGAATTAGCCTCAGAAACAGTGGTTCTGAACATGCTGCCAATAGCTCGCCTGGGAAACATCCAGAGAAGTCCAAGATAGTGTGTTTTAGACTGGCTACCACGAGCTGAAACGAATGCAACCAAGAGCGAGCGTCTGTGACTTACGGTTCAAGAGTTATTCACAGAAACATGGTTCTGAACATGCTGCCAATATCTCGCCTGGAAACCTCCAGAGAAGTCCAAGATAGTGTTTTTTAGACTGGCTGCCACGAGCTGAAACGAATGCAGCCAAGAGCGAGCGTCTGTGACTTACGGTTCAAGAGTTATTCACAGAAACATGGTTCTGAACTTTGCTGCCAGCCGCGAAAGCGAAAATAACCAAGATCGAGCGTCTAGGATTTTCTTGTCAATAGCTCGCCTGGGAAACATCCAGAGAAGTCAAAGACAGTGCTTCTATACTAATTGCCAGGTGCTGAGACGAATGCCGCCAAGATCGAGAGTCTAAGACTTACGGTTCAAGAATTAGCCTCAGAAACAGTGGTTCTGAACATGCTGCCAATAGCTCGCCTAAGAAACATCCAGAGAAGTCCAAGATAGTGTGTTTTAGACTGGCTGCCACGAGCTGAAACGAATGCAACCAAGAGCGAGCGTCTATGACTTACGGTTCAAGAATTAGCCTCAGAAACAGTGGTTCTGAACATGCTGCCAATAGCTCGCCTGGGAAACATCCAGAGAAGTCCAAGATAGTGTTTTTTAGACTGGCTGCCACGAGCTGAAACGAATGCAGCCAAGAGCGAGCGTCTGTGACTTACGGTTCAAGAGCTATTCACAGAAACATGGTTCTGAACTTTGCTGCCAGCCGCGAAAGCGAAAATAACCAAGATCGAGCGTCTAGGATTTACTTGTCAATAGCTTGCCTGGGAAACATCTAGAGAAGTCAAAGACAGTGGTTCTATACTAATTGCCAGGCGCTGAGACGAATGCCGCCAAGATCGAGCGTCTGTGACTTACGGTTCAAGAATTAGCCTCAGAAACAGTGGTTCTGAACATGCTGCCAATAGCTCGCCTGGGAAACATCCAGAGAAGTCCAAGATAGTGTTTTTTAGACTGGCTGCCACGAGCTGAAACGAATGCAGCCAAGAGCGAGCGTCTGTGACTTACGGTTCAAGAGTTATTCACAGAAACATGGTTCTGAACTTTGCTGCCAGCCGCGAAAGCGAAAATAACCAAGATCGAGTGTCTAGGATTTACTTGTCAATAGCTCGCCTGGGAAACATCCAGAGAAGTCAAAGACAGTGCTTCTATACTAATTGCCAGGCGCTGAGACGAATGCCGCCAAGATCGAGCGTCTAGGACTTACGGTTCAAGAATTAGCCTCAGAAACAGTGGTTCTGAACATGCTGCCAATTGCTCGCCTGGGAAACATCCAGAGAAGTCCAAGATAGTGTTTTTTAGACTGGCTGCCACGAGCTGAAACTAATGCAGCCAAGAGCGAGCGTCTGTGACTTACGGTTCAAGATTTATTCACAGAAACATGGTTCTGAACTTTGCTGCCAGCCGCGAAAGCGAAAATAACCAAGATCGAGCGTCTAGGATTTACTTGTCAATAGCTCGCCTGGGAAACATCTAGAGAAGTCAAAGACAGTGCTTCTATACTAAGTAGCAGGCGCTGAGACGAATGCCGCCAAGATCGAGCGTCTATGACTTACGGTTCAAGAATTAGCCTCAGAAACAGTGGTTCTGAACGTGCTGCCAATAGCTCGCCTGGGAAACATCCAGAGAAGTCCAAGATAGTGTTTTTTAGACTGGCTGCCACGAGCTGAAACGAATGCAGCCAAGAGCGAGCGTCTGTGACTTACGGTTCAAGAGTTATTCACAGAAACATGGTTCTGAACTTTGCTGCCAGCCGCGAAAGCGAAAATAACCAAGATCGAGCGTCTAGGATTTACTTGTCAATAGCTCGCCTGGGAAACATCCAGAGAAGTCAAAGACAGTGCTTCTATACTAATTGCCAGGTGCTGAGACGAATGCCGCCAAGATCGAGCGTCTAAGACTTACGGTTCAAGAATTAGCCTCAGAAACAGTGGTTCTGAACATGCTGCCAATAGCTCGCCTGGGAAACATCCAGATAAGTCCAAGATAGTGTTTTTTAGACTGGCTGCCACGAGCTGAAACGAATGCAGCCAAGAGCGAGCGTCTGTGACTTACGGTTCAAGAGTTATTCACAGAAACATGGTTCTGAACATGCTGCCAATATCTCGCCTGGGAAACCTCCAGAGAAGTCCAAGATAGTGTTTTTTAGACTGGCTGCCACGAGCTGAAACGAATGCAACCAAGAGCGAGCGTCTGTGACTTACGGTTCAAGAGTTATTCACAGAAACATGGTTCTGAACTTTGCTGCCAGCCGCGAAAGTGAAAATATCCAAGATCGAGCGTCTAGGATTTACTTGTCAATAGCTCGCCTGGGAAACATCCAGAGAAGTCAAAGACAGTGCTTCTATACTAATTGCCAGGCGCTGAGACGAATGCCGCCAAGATCGAGCGTCTGTGACTTACGGTTCAAGAATTAGCCTCAGAAACAGTGGTTCTGAACATGCTGCCAATTGCTCGCCTGGGAAACATCCAGAGAAGTCCAAGATAGTGTTTTTTAGACTGGCTGCCACGAGCTGAAACGAATGCAGCCAAGAGCGAGCGTCTGTGACTTACGGTTCAAGAGTTATTCACAGAAACATGGTTCTGAACGTGCTGCCAATAGCTCGCCTGGGAAACATCCAGAGAAGTCCAAGATAGTGTTTTTTTGACTCGCTGCCACGAGCTGAAACGAATGCAGCCAAGAGCGAGCGTCTGTGACTTACGGTTCAAGAGTTATTCACAGAAACATGGTTCTGAACTTTGCTGCCAGCCGCGAAAGCGAAAGTAACCAAGATCGAGCGTCTAGGATTTTCTTGTCAATAGCTCGCCTGGGAAACATCCAGAGAAGTCAAAGACAGTGCTTCTATACTAATTGCCAGGCGCTGAGACGAATGCCGCCAAGATCGAGCGTCTATGACTTACGGTTCAAGAATTAGCCTCAGAAACAGTGGTTCTGAACATGCTGCCAATTGCTCGCCTGGGAAACATCCAGAGAAGTCCAAGATAGTGTTTTTTAGACTGGCTGCCACGAGCTGAAACGAATGCAGCCAAGAGCGAGCGTCTGTGACTTACGGTTCAAGAGTTATTCACAGAAACATGGTTCTGAACATGCTGCCAATATCTCGCCTGGGAAACCTCCAGAGAAGTCCAAGATAGTGTTTTTTAGACTGGCTGCCACGAGCTGAAACGAATGCAACCAAGAGCGAGCGTCTGTGACTTACGGTTCAAGAGTTATTCACAGAAACATGGTTCTGAACTTTGCTGCCAGCCGCGAAAGCGAAAATAACCAAGATCGAGCGTCTAGGATTTACTTGTCAATAGCTCGCCTGGGAAACATCCAGAGAAGTAAAAAACAGTGCTTCTATACTAATTGCCAGGCGCTGAGACGAATGCCGCCAAGATAGAGCGTCTAAGACTTACGGTTCAAGAATTAGCCTCAGAAACAGTGGTTCTGAACATGCTGCCAATAGCTCGCCTGGGAAACATCCAGAGAAGTCCAAGATAGTGTTTTTTAGACTGGTTGCCACGAGCTGAAACGAATGCAACCAAGAGCGAGCGTCTGTGACTTACGGTTCAAGAGTTATTCACAGAAACATGGTTCTGAACTTTGCTGCCAGCCGCGAAAGCGAAAATAACCAAGATCGAGCGTCTAGGATTTACTTGTCAATAGCTCGCCTGGGAAACATCTAGAGAAGTCAAAGACAGTGCTTCTATACTAATTGCCAGACGCTGAGACGAATGCCGCCAAGATCGAGCGTCTAAGACTTACGGTTCAAGAATTAGCCTCAGAAACAGTGGTTCTGAACATGCTGCCAATAGCTCGCCTGGGAAACATCCAGAGAAGTCCAAGATAGTGTTTTTTAGACTGGCTTCCCTGAGCTGAAACGAATGCAGCCAAGAGCGAGCGTCTGTGACTTACGGTTCAAGAGTTATTCACAGAAACATGGTTCTGAACTTTGCTGCCAGCCGCGAAAGCGAAAATAACCAAGATCGAGCGTCTAGGATTTACTTGTCAATAGCTCGCCTGGGAAACATCCAGAGAAGTCAAAGACAGTGCTTCTATACTAATTGCCAGGTGCTGAGACGAATGCCGCCAAGATCGAGCGTCTAAGACTTACGGTTCAAGAATTAGCCTCAGAAACAGTGGTTCTGAACATGCTGCCAATAGCTCGCCTGGGAAACATCCAGATAAGTCCAAGATAGTGTTTTTTAGACTGGCTGCCACGAGCTGAAACGAATGCAGCCAAGAGCGAGCGTCTGTGACTTACGGTTCAAGAGTTATTCACAGAAACATGGTTCTGAACTTTGCTGCCAGCCGCGAAAGCGAAAATAACCAAGATCGAGCGTCTAGGATTTACTTGTCAATAGCTCGCCTGGGAAACATCTAGAGAAGTCAAAGACAGTGCTTCTATACTAATTAGCAGGCGCTGAGACGAATGCCGCCAAGATCGAGCGTCTATGACTTACGGTTCAAGAATTAGCCTCAGAAACAGTGGTTCTGAACATGCTGCCAATTGCTCGCCTGGGAAACATCCAGAGAAGTCCAAGATAGTGTTTTTTTAGACTGGCTGCCACGAGCTGAAACGAATGCAGCCAAGAGCGAGCGTCTGTGACTTACGGTTCAAGAGTTATTCACAGAAACATGGTTCTGAACTTTGCTGCCAGCCGCGAAAGCGAAAATAACCAAGATCGAGCGTCTAGGATTTACTTGTCAATAGCTCGCCTGGGAAACATCCAGAGAAGTCAAAGACAGTGCTTCTATACTAATTGCCAGGTGCTGAGACGAATGCCGCCAAGATCGAGCGTCTAAGACTTACGGTTCAAGAATTAGCCTCAGAAACAGTGGTTCTGAACATGCTGCCAATAGCTCGCCTGGGAAACATCCAGATAAGTCCAAGATAGTGTTTTTTAGACTGGCTGCCACGAGCTGAAACGAATGCAGCCAAGAGCGAGCGTCTGTGACTTACGGTTCAAGAGTTATTCACAGAAACATGGTTCTGAACATGCTGCCAATATCTCGCCTGGGAAACCTCCAGAGAAGTCCAAGATAGTGTTTTTTAAACTGGCTGCCACGAGCTGAAACGAATGCAGCCAAGAGCGAGCGTCTGTGACTTACGGTTCAAGAGTTATTCACAGAAACATGGTTCTGAACTTTGCTGCCAGCCGCGAAAGCGAAAATAACCAAGATCGAGCGTCTAGGATTTTCTTGTCAATAGCTCGCCTGGGAAACATCCAGAGAAGTCAAAGACAGTGCTTCTATACTAATTGCCAGGTGCTGAGACGAATGCCGCCAAGATCGAGAGTCTAAGACTTACGGTTCAAGAATTAGCCTCAGAAACAGTGGTTCTGAACATGCTGCCAATAGCTCGCCTGGGAAACATCCAGATAAGTCCAAGATAGTGTTTTTTAGACTGGCTGCCACGAGCTGAAACGAATGCAGCCAAGAGCGAGCGTCTGTGACTTACGGTTCAAGAGTTATTCACAGAAACATGGTTCTGAACTTTGCTGCCAGCCGCGAAAGCGAAAATAACCAAGATCGAGCGTCTAGGATTTACTTGTCAATAGCTTGCCTGGGAAACATCTAGAGAAGTCAAAGACAGTGGTTCTATACTAATTGCCAGGCGCTGAGACGAATGCCGCCAAGATCGAGCGTCTGTGACTTACGGTTCAAGAATTAGCCTCAGAAACAGTGGTTCTGAACATGCTGCCAATAGCTCGCCTGGGAAACATCCAGAGAAGTCCAAGATAGTGTTTTTTAGACTGGCTGCCACGAGCTGAAACGAATGCAGCCAAGAGCGAGCGTCTGTGACTTCCGGTTCAAGAGTTATTCACAGAAACATGGTTCTGAACTTTGCTGCCAGCCGCGAAAGCGAAAATAACCAAGATCGAGCGTCTAGGATTTACTTGTCAATAGCTCGCCTGGGAAACATCCAGAGAAGTCAAAGACAGTGCTTCTATACTAATTGCCAGGCGCTGAGACGAATGCCGCCAAGATCCAGCGTCTATGACTTACGGTTAAAGAATTAGCCTCAGAAACAGTGTGAAACAGTGCCTCTATACTAATTGCCAGGCGCTGAGACGAATGCCGCCAAGATCGAGCGTCTATGACTTACGGTTCAAGAATTAGCCTCAGAAACAGTGGTTCTGAACATGCTGCCAATAGCTCGCCTGGAAACATCCAGAGAAGTCCAAGATAGTGTTTTTTAGACTGACTGCCACGAGCTGAAACGAATGCAGCCAAGAGCGAGCGTCTGTGACTTACGGTTCAATAGTTATTCACAGAAACATGGTTCTGAACTTTGCTGCCAGCCGCGAAAGCGAAAATAACCAATATCGAGCGTCTAGGATTTACTTGTCAATAGCTCGCCTGGGAAACATCCAGAGAAGTCAAAGACAGTGCTTCTATACTAATTGCCAGGAGCTGAGACGAATGCCGCCAAGATCGAGCGTCTATGACTTTCGGTTCAAGAATTAGCCTCAGAAACAGTGGTTCTGAACATGCTGCCAATAGCTCGTCTGGGAAACATCCAGAGAAGTCCAAGATAGTGTTTTTTAGACTGGCTGCCACGAGCTGAAACGAATGCAGCCAAGAGCGAGCGTCTGTGACTTACGGTTCAAGAGTTATTCACAGAAGCATGGTTCTGAACTTTTCTGCCAGCCGTGAAAGCGAAAATAACCAAGATCGAGCGTCTAGGATTTACTTGTCAATAGCTCGCCTGGGAAACATCCAGAGAAGTCAAAGACAGTGCTTCTATACTAATTGCCAGGCGCTGAGACGAATGCCGCCAAGATCCAGCATCTATGACTTACGGTTCAAGAATTAGCCTCAGAAACAGTGGGAAACTGTGCTTCTATACTAATTGCCAGGCGCTGAGACGAATGCCGCCAAGATCGAGCGTCTATGACTTACGGTTCAAGAATTAGCCTCAGAAACAGTGGTTCTGAACATGCTGCCAATAGCTCGCCTGGGAAACATCCAGAGAAGTCCAAGATAGTGTTTTTTAGACTGGCTGCCACGAGCTGAAACGAATGCAGCCAAGAGCGAGCGTCTGTGACTTACTGTTCAAGAGTTATTCACAGAAACATGGTTGTGAACTTTGCTGCCAGCCGCGAAAGCGAAAATAACCAAGATCGAGCGTCTAGGATTTACTTGTCAATAGCTCGCCTGGGAAACATCCAGAGAAGTCAAAGACAGTGCTTCTACACTAATTGCCAGGAGCTGAGACGAATGCCGCCAAGATCGAGCGTCTATGACTTTCGGTTCAAGAATTAGCCTCAGAAACAGTGGTTCTGAACATGCTGCCAATAGCTCGCCTGGGAAACATCCAGAGAAGTCCAAGATAGTGTTTTTTAGACTGGCTGCCACGAGCTGAAACGAATGCAGCCAAGAGCGAGCGTCTGTGACTTACGGTTCAATAGTTATTCACAGAAACATGGTTGTGAACTTTGCTGCCAGCCGCGAAAGCGAAAATAACCAAGATCGAGCGTCTAGGATTTACTTGTCAATAGCTCGCCTGGGAAACATCCAGAGAAGTCAAAGACAGTGCTTCTATACTAATTGCCAGGCGCTGAGACGAATGCCGCCAAGATCCAGCGTCTATGACTTACGGTTCAAGAATTAGCCTCAGAAACAGTGGGAAACTGTGCTTCTATACTAATTGCCAGGCGCTGAGACGAATGCCGCCAAGTTTGAGCGTCTATGACTTACGGTTCAAGAATTAGCCTCAGAAACAGTGGTTCTGAGCATGCTGCCAATAGCTCGCCTGGGAAACATCCAGAGAAGTCCAAGATAGTGTTTTTTAGACTGGCTGCCACGAGCTGAAACGAATGCAGCCAAGAGCGAGCGTCTGTGACTTACGGTTCAATAGTTATTCACAGAAACATGGTTCTGAACTTTGCTGCCAGCCGCGAAAGCGAAAATAACCAATATCGAGCGTCTAGGATTTACTTGTCAATAGCTCGCCTGGGAAACATTCAGAGAAGTCAAAGACAGTGCTTCTATACTAATTGCCAGGCGCTCAGACGAATGGCGCCAAGATCGAGCGTCTATGACTTTCGGTTCAAGAATTAGCCTCAGAAACAGTGGTTCTGAACATGCTGCCAATAGCTCGCCTGGGAAACATCCAGAGAAGTCCAAGATAGTGTTTTTTAGACTGGCTGCCACGAGCTGAAATGAATGCAGCCAAGAGCGAGCGTCTGTGACTTCCGGTTCAAGAGTTATTCACAGAAACATGGTTCTGAACTTTGCTGCCAGCCGCGAAAGCGAAAATAACCAAGATCGAGCGTCTAGGATTTATTTGTCAATAGCTCGCCTGGGAAACATCCAGAGAAGTCAAAGACAGTGCTTCTATACTAATTGCCAGGCGCTGAGACGAATGCCGCCAAGATCCAGCGTCTATGACTTACGGTTCAAAAATTAGCCTCAGAAACAGTGGGAAACAGTGCTTCTATACTAATTGCCAGGCGCTGAGACGAATGCCGCCAAGATCGAGCGTCTATGACTTACGGTTCAAGAATTAGCCTCAGAAACAGTGGTTCTGAACATGCTGCCAATAGCTCGCCTGGGAAACATCCAGAGAAGTCCAAGATAGTGTTTTTTAGACTGGCTGCCACGAGCTGAAACGAATGCAGCCAAGAGCGAGCGTCTGTGACTTACGGTTCAATAGTTATTCACAGAAACATGGTTGTGAACTTTGCTGCCAGCCGCGAAAGCGAAAATAACCAAGATCGAGCGTCTAGGATTTACTTGTCAATAGCTCGCCTGGGAAACATCCAGAGAAGTCAAAGACAGTGCTTCTATACTATTTGCCAGGCGCTGAGACGAATGCCGCCAAGATCCAGCGTCTATGACTTACGGTTCAAGAATTAGCCTCAGAAACAGTGGGAAACTGTGCTTCTATACTAATTGCCAGGTGCTGAGACGAATGCCACCAAGTTTGAGCGTCTATGACTTACGGTTCAAGAATTAGCCTCAGAAACAGTGGTTCTGAACATGCTGCCAATAGCTCGCCTGGGAAACATCCAGAGAAGTCCAAGATAGTGTTTTTTAGACTGGCTGCCACGAGCTGAAACGAATGCAGCCAAGAGCGAGCGTCTGTGACTTACGGTTCAATAGTTATTCACAGAAACATGGTTGTGAACTTTACTGCCAGCCGCGAAAGCGAAAATAACCAAGATCGAGCGTCTAGGATTTACTTGTCAATAGCTCGCCTGGGAAACATTCAGAGAAGTCAAAGACAGTGCTTCTATACTAATTGCCAGGCGCTGAGACGAATGCCGCCAAGATCGAGCGTCTATGACTTTCGGTTCAAGAATTAGCCTCAGAAACAGTGGTTCTGAACATGCTGCCAATAGCTCGCCTGGGAAACATCCAGAGAAGTCCAAGATAGTGTTTTTTAGACTGGCTGCCACGAGCTGAAACTAATGCAGCCAAGAGCGAGCGTCTGTGACTTACGGTTCAAGAGTTATTCACAGAAACATGGTTCTGAACTTTGCTGCCAGCCGCGAAAGCGAAAATAACCAAGATCGAGCGTCTAGGATTTACTTGTCAGTAGCTCGCCTGGGAAACATCCAGAGAAGTCAAAGACAGTGCTTCTATACTAATTGCCAGGCGCTGAGACGAATGCCGCCAAGATCCAGCGTCTATGACTTACGGTTCAAGAATTAGCCTCAGAAACAGTGTGAAACAGTGCCTCTATACTAATTGCCAGGCGCTGAGACGAATGCCGCCAAGATCGAGCGTCTATGACTTACGGTTCAAGAATTAGCCTCAGAAACAGTGGTTCTGAACATGCTGCCAATAGCTCGCCTGGGAAACATCCAGAGAAGTCAAAGACAGTGCTTCTATACTAATTGCCAGGAGCTGAGACGAA